>NC_068981.1:46888448-46893277 GCF_001194135.2 Octopus bimaculoides
TATATATATACACACACATATACAGATTTATATATGCATACAAATAAATATACACAATTATATATATACTTACGCATATTTACATATATTTATATATATATATATATATATTATATATAGTTGCATGTATATACATACACACACGTACACACACACACACACACACACACACACACACACACACACACACACGGACATTAATAAGTCACGTTCTATTTTTAAACACTGGACGTAAATTTGTATATCTTATACACACATATATATGCACATGTACACATATACTTACATATACCTATGTACGTATATATACATATTATATTACTGCGTGTTTGCGCACACATTTCGAAGTACGTACAGGCGCGTGGGTGTTGGAGTGGATGTACTGAAATATTTAAACTGGTCAATTGTGTGCGCTGTTATATTTCTGGAAATAATAATAATAATAATAATAATAATAATAATAATAATAATAATAATAATAATGATGATGATAATAATAATAATAATATACTTATACAGAGAAAATATATAGAAATATGTATTACATGACAGGAATTGACACGAACCAATCTTGTAACAGTAAAATAAAACACATTCTTTTACCTGTGCAAAGTGCACACAACGAAATTGTATGCACTAACCACTAAACACACTTGAACACCTGTTAATGAGCTTGTGACCTTCTGTAAACTACTGTAAGAGCCATTGTGTGGTCACTCCTTTGAAATATGCTCAGTATTTACAGAAATATTATTTCCGAAAGAATATGGAAAGAAATAAGTATTGTCTATTTCTGTGCTTAGTTAAAGTGCTAATTTTTATAATTTGTGTCTTACATTTTCAAAATTTTATATATGTGCCCTACCTACCTACCTACCTACCTACCTATCTATCTATCTATCTATCTATCTATCTATCTATCTATCTATCTATCTATCCTTCTGCTTCTTTCTCCCTCTCTAACTCTGTCTCTGTACGTATGTATGAATGTATGCATGTACATACAGGGAGGGAGAGAGGCGTGACTGTGTTAGAAACAATATCGTAATTTCGATTCTTATCCGAGTATGTTTACGTTCACTTGCAGTGACGCAACTTTGAGCCTCTGACCTTTAATAATGACTTCTGAGATTTAAGTGTTACTGTGTTTTAATGACCCCGAAAGAATGAAATGTATTTTTTGACTCCAATGTGATTTGAACGCAAGGTGTAAAGAAGCGAACCAAATACTACAAGGCATTTTTGTACAAAATTCCAACGATTCTGCCTACACACCGACGTTAATGTCTCCTTTGATAGTAGTAATTTATCTTGTGATCTTTCTTAGCACACCCAGTGTTACTATGTAGTGGTTGTTCTGTTAGATTTCTTAAAATTTAGTTTCTTTCAACATAATACCTATTTAATATTGGTTCATATAAAATTGTAGATAACTGGCTAATTTTCTTTATATGTTACTATCGAAGCTAACAATAGTAAAGCGACAACTCTCTAATTTGCAAAAATGCTTATCGTGTGGCTGGATTATGACCTTCCATTGAAGTACTAAGAACCCCCCATCTTTATCTTGCTGAAAGCAAAGCTAGCATTTTACTGTATGATCAATTATATACACTCAGGTCAGTAATAAATAGACTGAAACTTCGCAATGCTTCGATATGTTACGATTAAACTAGAGAAACGTGTGCATAGCGTAATCTGACCATGAATATGTATAGGTAGTGAATGCTACTTATTCTTTGTATAATCACCGTAATGTGTCAAAGATAATGGTAAAGTCAGAGTACTGCCGCTATTCACACGGCAGTATGTAACAAAATGGTATTGAGTGTATTATCACTAAAATCACTATTACTGTAAAGGAATTTGCACTTATATTAGTAAAAATTAATTCAATAAAGTTCACAAAATGAAATAAGTTCAACGAAAGAAAATAAATCCATGTGTCATAATGCTTGCAAATTCTCCTTAGATTTCGCTTATCCTCATGATATGCGAATGCATTGTAGCGTGTGAACTTTATAGAAAATAACATCGGTCTGACTTATGAACTAGCGCTCATAAATTCATAGCTGCGTTTGTTCACAGACCGTGCCCTACAAGCTAATGCTAAAAATATAAAAAAGTAACAGCATGAACATAACTATTTTTTCCCCTTGGAGAAAGAAGTATAATAGTCAGGGTAAGTAAGAAATGCAAAACGATTTGAAGAGAGAGAGAATCAGAGAGAGAGAGAGAGAGTGAGAATGAGAGAGAGTGAGAGAGAGAGAGGAAGTAAAAGAATGTGGAAGACAGATAGGGGAGAAAGGGAAAGTGGGACTTAGAGGAATTTGTTTGCTGTGTGTGTTCAGAAATGATAAAATCTAAGCAAGGTAGATTTGTTATGCAAGAAGAAATATGAAAACTTAGAAAGAGAAAGAGTGATTGAACAGTAGAAATATAAAGAAAAAGCTCTAGTTGAAGAGAGGCGATTGTTTTGAAAAGTAGCTCACAATAAGTTGATTACCACGAAATAAGTGGCTAACTATATGAGGTGAAGAGGAGGTTATGGTTTGCATAGAGCTGCAAATAGCTGTTAGCATACATGTTATGCTAATCATATCTTCGATGCTTTTACAAAGCAAGCAACATCAAAGTAACACATGCAAAAATACATAACACTCTACCAGCCTGTTTCACACGCGTACTCTCATTCTCTGTACATGTCAGTGTATCGAAGTAGATTTCTAATGTATAAAAGAACGTACGGGGACATACTCACATGCAACCACCCAACGTCACAAAAATGTCGAAAGCCTACAGTTTTGTTGCTATATCTTAAATCAGGTTAAAGTGAGTTGATGGGTGAGTGTACATAGCTCTTTCTGTCTGTCTGTCTGTCTGTCTTTCTTTATGCATACATACATACATTCATAAATGAAATGCAAATACATACATATACACATACATATAAATGTATATATACATACACGCGCAAACACACACATATATACACGAAATGCATACGTTCAAACATACACATACGCACGCACATTAACTTTGCATTGCGCGACAAAAGAATAGTCTTCAAAACTTCAAGGGTACAACAGTTCGTGTTGAATTTCTATCACATTATGAATCAGGTTTTAAGCGTTTGATACGTCACATGTAGTAAATACAACATGACGTGAGAGATCAATTGTAAGATACTAATTTATACACTCTTACGTACGTTTCACTAATACATATTGCTTATGTAACGAAATTACATCTTGAGGATTTATTATTATTTTATGAGACGTAACTGTGACAGAATCAGCAATCATAGTAAGCAAATAAATTAGAGTTAATTGAATATACAAATTGGTTTCGGTCATCAATTATCATCTCCATCCATACAACCAATTCTATAAGAGACAAGATTTTGGTAATTTTCAAAATAGCAAATACAGTGTTCTGTAAGTGGGATTCTGTTGTGAGAATATATTTAGGAAACTAAAGACAAACAGGAACAGCAGTAATGATTGATTTCATTGGCCACAAAGGCACAAGTCACGGAGGAAAATATAAATGACGAAATACAAGACCCACACCTAGAATGTTTACATCAATTAAAAGGAAATCCTCTGCACACTTCGCTAACAGGTTCTTCTGTTGGCGCTTATATACTTGAGAACTGGCCTAAAAAAACTAATTCTACCCCCTGTAGCGCTACATTGCCAAAGACTTTTGGAAATTCTCTATAGACCCCGATCTGACTAAATGTTTTCCAGAAGAGACCGCTCGACGTTTAACTTCAGTCTTAAGCAATCTTCATTCCTGACATCAGCCCTTGCTTTACAGAAAACTAGAGTTGCTTTCCCTCCCTATCGACAGCAATGTTCAACTGGTAGATTGGGATCCTGGCAACAATGTCCATGCCAAACACTTAATCTCTTGACTCGTGATTATTGCTCGGTCAATGAAAAAAGCTGCGAAGAGATGAGTCATAGGAAATAGGAGGTCCCAAAATTAACCTTCCCTTTTCTCATTGCCCTCACCGTTGCACTTATCTAGTTATTTCCACAAGTGCATTGGAGCCTTAGGGACAATGCTAAATCTTATGCACCTTAAGCATCATGTGAAATGCCATGAAATCCCAAAGCCATCAGAACGACAAAAATTCTTATCATGGGTACTTCGTTCATTAAACAAAAAAAAAAACAAAAACAAAAGAAGAAAAATAAAAGATGAAAAGTGTCAATTTGAAAATACCGGATTATCTTAGTAGATTTTACAAGATTGAAATATTGCAAATTTAGCAGAATTCATTCCATACATTGTTGATCATAAATAACACCAATAGTCAAACGTTCAACCTCCTGTCATTTAAGGTCTCTGAATCCAACTCGGAGCAGCTCGTATAGAAAAAAAAAAAAAAACAGCAATGAAAGAAACGATAAAAAATACTTTAACCGGAGAGAAGCGCATGTGTTACTAGAAGTGCAAAATAAGAATTCCAATATGAAATGAAAATCTCAGGAGGAAATGTGTAGATTAAAAGAGTGAGATGTGCAATAACATTAAAATTTCATACATATATAGTAAGAATTACTAATAACTATTTAGATCTGCAAAATTACTACTATAGGGGACACTTTAAATTAGAAGACAACAGATTTTAATTTAAGGAAACCTGCTCAAAACCACAGATTACCCTTTACTATAAGATATAAATGAAAGATTCACTTCAAGATTCTAGCCGTTAGGACGATGACGACGATGACTACGACAAAAAAAGAAGAAGAAGAAGAAGAAGAAGAAGAAAAAGAAGAAGAAAAAGAAGAAGAGGGAGGAGGAGGAGGAGGAGG
>NC_068981.1:46893758-46896138 GCF_001194135.2 Octopus bimaculoides
ATATATATATATATATATATATATGTATGTATGTATATTTACACCTTCCCGTCTCGCTCTCACCCACTTGCTATATACTATGTATAAGTATATGTACATATGTATGTGTGTACGTGTGCGTGTGTTTATATATATATATATATGTGTGTGTGTGTGTGTATGTGTGTGTGTGTGTGTGTGTGTGTGTGTGTGTGTGTATCTGTTCATGCACGCATATAATCACAGACACACATGCATACGCATACAAAAATGAATATATTTAGAATTGTGTGTTGATATTTAAAAACATAAGAGAATGGTAATTTAAAGCAAAACAATACGTAAAGTAGAATGGATAGATTTATTATAAGGAAGATGACTAAAACTTGAATATACTCACTTTACTAGAAAACATCTTGCACAAAAGGAAAGAAACCCCTTTATGCCATCCCCACAACGTTCTAACTGAAAAACTTCAAGAGCTTTACTATTTGGCCTAACATCAAACTGAAACACGTTTAATAATCTACTTGTCTGATATCCTTTTTTGTTTTCTTCTCCCAATTTCCCATCATCATATCGTACTTTGCAACCCACATGACATCATCCTTTATATGGATCAATCTTATGTAATATAAAGGAAGCGTGCATTTGTATGACACCAAATATATTGCATGAGAAACATTAATACAATTGTTTCATGAATTCAGCATTCCTCACAGTTAAGATAAAAGAAAACGGCTACATGTCAGACTTTTAGTGAACAAATGTTGATCTAATCTACTGTAAAGCTTCAAAGAATGAAACTGTGTAACTCTGTAGTAAGTAGAATATGTTATCCCTGTCAGAGCGACCAAAGTGTGCGGATATTAAGTTAAACCTTCAGTCAAAACCCCGGAAGCTAATAGACAAATAACAGAAAGTATTTGGGTTAATAATACTATAAATATATTATAAATGACGAGAGAGAGAGGTCTTGTTTCCGAGCCGGATGTCATGAAAATGCTCCGTGAATTGATCAGCTAAACGGCAACCGTTTTGGCTCTTGTGCAAGACCTCACAGAATGAACGTTTTAATTATAAGATGACTCGCTACACGTGCAGGTGAAAGAATAAAATTTATGGAAGGTACATTGATATGCCTCTCTGAGACAGAACGTGTTAGTATAATGGACAGGTGTGATAACGGGGCCGGGGCAAAGTGATGGCTTCAGGAGAGGCAGGAGGGAAGAAGGCGTGAGAACGATACCCATTAAATCGCGTGTTACGGACACAGCTGAATTAAAAGAAGATTTGATAAAAAAAAAAAAAAATGTAGGTGGTTGCGGGCAGATCATTGTAGTGATTGGAACGGGACAGCTGCGGATAGCGTAAATACTAATTCAGTGACTTACATATGAGTACAAAAATATATAAGTTAGATAACAAGAAATATGTAAGACCATGAAACCCCAGATAAAATGTCTTATTGAGACAGATTCACTAAACACATAGCTAAAACTATTTTATTCTCAAGAAATTATTTTGTACATTTAATGTGATTGCTATATGTTGATATGGAGATAATATAGCTTCTATTTAAGAAAAGAGAAGGGAGCCTATGCTAAGAGGAAGATTATTGAGATATGGTACAGTAATAAAATCTATGATACTACTCGCCCCGAATAAACGTATATTTGTATATATATTCCTGTATGCGTATTAATAATTACGTGTATTTTTATATGTGCATGTCAATATATACACTTACCTACATTTGCATATTTCTGGGAGGGACTTCTGACTCTCAAACCATATTACATTATTTATATATACCATTCTCAATTTAATCAATTTATGTACTTAATGCTTTCCGAAATTGACTTGCATTTCATTTACATGGTTCCGAAGAAGCTATCAGCTGTTACACAAGCACTGAGTTGTGAGTGTTTTACTTCTTATAGCAAAACAGCTCTAAGCTGTTGAAGTTAGTTACGTCATTCCTATTTCTTTGCCCTTCCTTAATACATACATTTACACACACACACGCACGCGTGCACGCACGCATATGTACTTCTATATATATATATATATATATATATATTTATATATCTATTGCATATTTCGTAGTATAGTATATATTTATATGTTTAATGCATACACAGATAGATAAATACACATACACACTTGCATGCATATGAGTGTCTATGTGTGTGTGTGTGTGTGTGTGTGTGTATGTGTGTGTCAATGTAAGTATATATATATATATTATTATTTTATATTTTACTTGTTTCAGTCATTATACTGCAGATATGCTGGGGAACCACTACCAAGGGTTTAGTCGATAAACTCGACGTCAATAATTATTTTAAAGTCTGGCACATACGGTAGCAGTCTTCCTTCTGCTGAATAACAGGGACGT
>NC_068981.1:46900211-46900843 GCF_001194135.2 Octopus bimaculoides
TATATATATATATATATATATATATATATATATATATATCCATGTGTGTATGTATGTAGGTGTGTGAGCGTGTGTACATACATACATATAGCATGTAATTAACCTCCATCGAAATAGAATTTTTTTTATAGGTATTCGTACCCTAAAATCACCGTTATGCATCTATATAGTGGCACTTTCATAATTAATTTGTAGATCAAAATTACCTTTCTGTCAGTGTTATCGCGACTCAAGATCACTTTGTTTAGATTGATGCTGTCGTCTTTCTCTTAGTTAATTCTACATCACCAAATTTGCTGATTGGATGCAGTTATGAAATACACGATCTTAAACGTACACACATATACGCACAAAGTGTCAGACATAGATATATATAACAATCTATCTATCTATCTATCTATCTATCTATCTATCTATCTATCTATCTATCTATCTATCTATCTATATTTCTATCTATCTATCTATCTATCTATCTATCTATCTATCTATCTATCTATCTATCTATCTATCTATCTTTTTACCTACGTATCTGTGTCTTTGGTTTTACCTACCTGTCTGTGTCTGTCTATTTGTCTGCTTGTCTATCTATCTATCTATCTATCTATCTATCTATCTATCTATTTACATATATC
>NC_068981.1:46901031-46913367 GCF_001194135.2 Octopus bimaculoides
TGTCTATTTGTCTGCTTGTGTATCTATCTATCTATCTATCTATCTATCTATCTATCTATCTATCTATCTATCTATCTATCTATCTATCTATCTATCTTTTTACCTACGTATCTGTGTCTTTGGTTTTACCTACCTGTCTGTGTCTGTCTATTTGTCTGCTTGTCTATCTATCTATCTATCTATCTATCTATCTATCTATCTATTTACATATATCGGTATATGTGTGTGTATGTAGGTTCACACGCACACATATATACATAGAAATTTGCATGCATACATATCCTAGCACATATCCAAGTATTGTATTGCCTTCCTTTGAGGTTCACAAAATTGATGTTTTCTTGATTAATATTCAGGTTTTACCAAGGTGTATTCCTCTATGTTATTGGTTTATTTGTTCTTTACTCTTAGTAATCTTGTGATTTATCTTTCAATCACACACTCACTCCTTCACTCACTGGCTTTCAGTCTCCCTTCCTTACTATATAACTTTTCCTAAACCTGATGCATTTGTCAGTTCAGCTCATAGGTTTTTTTTTTTCTTTTTTGTTATATTTGTTTCCACCCTTTTCTCATATGTAGTATATCCATTTGATATTCCTGTTCGGCACATATCCTTTCTTCCACTTCATATTACCTGCATCCTTGTCATCGTATGAATTATGAAGTTAGTTTTATCTGAATAGCTTAATGCAAACCGTGTTGATTAGATATTGCACTTGCTTGTCATGTGTCTGCAGCTGTTAGGCACAGATCTAACTGTTATTTGAGTTCGTTTGTTGAAGTGTTGTAAAAGTATCATATTAGAGGGATTGATTTTAAGCTGATTACATAGGGGAGAAGTCTCTGAGATAATTATATACCGTACACACACACTCACACAAATACACACTCAAACATACACACACACACACAGACACTCACATGTACCGCATGCAACTATTTGAGCGTGTATATATATGTACATATATTAATGTTTCTATATATACTTACGTATGTATATCTATATATGTATACGTATATAAATATAATCATACTCACAACAATATACATATAATATTTTGTTCTTGATTCGTTCAAAGCACTGTGCTCTGATCATTAGGACAACTGCCCAAAACAGATGAAACTTGTTGCTGTCTCATTCTTATATGCTTTAGGATTTTTGTTAATTTTGCTTTTATTCTGGGTCATAATGTTCTATGGTGAATATATTATTTCAAATTTTGTAGTGAGTTACTGTTAATCACATCTAACTACACTTTTTGTATGTGGCCATTAATGTATACTTCATTGTTATTATCTCTCTCATAGGTTCTTCCCCCCCCCTTTTTTTTTTGCCTGGCGGATTGTCATTGTATGTTTTTGAAGCATTTTCACAATATTTATCAATTATCTACTTTGAATTTTGATACACACTAAATTAACATCTTTCGCTGTACAGTAAATACGAGACTAAATAATATGTGTAAAAAGAACGCCGGAGTTTCAACATTTGCCTATATTTCTTCTCATCTTAGTTTCCAGAGTTTCAAATATTACTAATGCACCACAGTTGAAGAGACAAATGTTTAAAATTTGTTAATTTGTTATTTAATCTTCAATTGATTTCTATGTGGTGCATAACATTAGATTTCCACCAATAATCCCTGAATTAGTAAGACATTAATGTTTTAATGTAATCATGGTAAAACGTGTTTGTTCGCTGTGCTTTGGTCTGTGACTTTTCCAGCTGTTTTAGTTTATTTGCTTTTTAAATACTGGTATTCGTTCCTACATCGATCTGTTGATAATAATGTTCTAGTGGTGGATTACATATCAATATTTTATCTTTTGCAACTCTTATTGAATAGAAACTCTTCGAAACGTATTCTATGCTTTATTTTCTTTTGGGACACATACCTTTAAATCTTGGATTTTAATATTTTGCATTTCAACTTATCTGTAGCTAATGTTATATTAATAATTTACCTAAGTTATTACTGTATGCATTATGCTGTCACTATCCAATCCATGCAGATATTAAAGCTCAAATTCTCTTATCCAAAATATCAAAATTGAAAATCTCCAAATTCCGAAAGTATTTTTACGTGAAAGAATAAGAATGAAAAAATTTCCAAAAATTCTCGGTATTTTACTTCGAAATATATTTGAAGCAATTATCTTTATCTAATCAGCTGCATTAAAAAAATCTTCAAATAGAGGGATACATGTCTTTTATGTGAATTTAAATACATCTGTAACTCTTTCTTGTAAATGCTTCGGAATCATTTCGACAGTCTGATAGTATTACGTAACGTTTTCACTCTTAAAATGTTTCTTATAAATTTGTTATTTCACTATGTAATGACCCTTCAGTTGTTGTAAATTATACGTATTATCGTAGCAGTGGTTGATCATCACGTGTGCTAAATTGACGCAAACAGTTAGCAGATTGTTCGACGAAGCTATCTTAATTTTTGCAAGTCAATATTAAACAGCGGAAAATGGATTTATTTTCTTTATTACTTTCGATTTATTAAAAATTTGTTCTAACATATTTTTATTTTGATCTTTATAAATATTGCTTTTAAATTTTGGATCAATGTCAATAATTTCGGGGGAGGGTTAGCCGGTTAAAGTCGACTCTGGCTGCTTTCGAACTCCTAACATAAAATCGGGAAAAATGTTGCCAAGCATCTTGTCTGGTGTGGTAAGAATTCTGTTAGCTCACCTCTTTAAGAATGAAAGGTAAAGTCGACCTGGAAGTTAATTTGAACTCAGAAGCAGGAGAAGTTCCACGAAGCATTTTGTCCGGCGTGCTGTCGATCCTATCTCATAAATATTAGTTTCAAATGTTGGTACAAGGTGAGCAAGTTCGAAGGATGGAGTAAGTCGATTACATGGTCTCCAGTGCTAAAGTGGTACTTATATCATCGACCCCGAAAGGATGAAAGGCAGAGGTGTCGTCGGTGGAATTTGAACACAGAATGTAAAAGCGGACGAAATGTCGTTAAGCATTTTACCCGGCGTGCTAACGGTTCTGCCAGCCCACCGCTTTCGATCTTATAAATAGAAACATGTTATTTCTTCACAAAAGTCTTTACAGTGTATCCGGAAAGATATGTTATTTTATTATATACGAGGCGATAGTGTTGTAAAGGTGAATCATCCGGATTTATTTTGGTGAAAAGCGAAACATTTCATAGTAACACTGTGACAAATGCGAAAGTGAACTTGAAACAAATTTATATAGCACTACCTTTATAGAATCTGAATAAGAGTTTATCAGTAATTATATGGGATAACATCGGAATGGCTATGTATTTACACATCGCTCCAATTGCGAAGTTGACTCATTTAATAATTACAAATTTACCACCATTCCGAAATTTAAATATTCTAATTTCGTAACAGTTTATGTTCCAAGCATTTCGGATAAGAGATTTGCTTCGGCATTGATATTCCGCCACATTCTAGTTTAGTTTACAATCACATACAAAAGGTTATGGTGTTAACTTAATGGCTATTATTCTATATTTCACGAAATGAATTATATACATACATTTCCTCTTTCTGTATCTTTATCAAAACATTTCAGACATATTATCATGATTTATTTTTTGAAGAAAGTTACAAAATTGTACTAATTTTCTAGAAAACTAATATTTTTCAGATTAAGAATAACAAATCACCAACTCCATTCGAAGTTTTGTGCGCATATTAATATAATTTACTTTGTTGCCTCAATACATTTTTCTTATTTCTGCGGGAGAGGAAAAAAATGAAAAAAATGATGCAGTTAGAAAATTTATTATTGACATATGTATAATCTTATTTCTTCTGGAATTATATCGTGAATCAAGAACGAAATAATACACCTACGTAAACAAACATTGTAAAAAATACAGTAGATGTGTAGAAGAAAAAGTATTTGTGTCAGCAGGTTGTTTTCTAACATCTACTATATAGTTTTATTCACCAGAAATAAATCACCTGTAGTTTCATCGAAGTTGATAGGTAAATAATTTCAAGCATTAGTTGGAAACAACTTGATGGATTTGTGTACAACTTATATTGGTGTTGTTATTGATCTTCTGATTCATGGCTGAGAGAATTGTTTTAGTAATTTATTGTCTTTATGAGCAAATAATTTTTTCCCATTATTGGCTCGTCGACGTGGTAGCTTCAGTCTCGAACTGGCAAAATCCTTAGAGTTATCGGTTAAAGAAATAATAACTTGCAGTATTTCTTCCGGCTTTTTACGTTTAAAGTTCAAACCACCTTTCATCTTTCAGAGAGGAATAAAGTATAGTACCAGTCAAGTGCAGTATCAACGTAATCGACTGCCCTCCAGCACAATGTAGGCCTTGTGTAAAATTTAATATAATTATTATCATTACATTTAAAAATCAGCAACTCTAGTATCTACTCCACTGGATGCAGACACAGCTCATTCAGAAAAGACAAAAATGAGAATATTCTTGACGGGTATAATTCGAGGTCGTTGAGTGATGGTTGATAATGTCGGAAGCTTTTGATTAATTCAAACTAAACAAAATTCAGTTGGACTTGAGGCATTTTTAAAATCTAATCTCTATAATGAATCTCATGTACTTTGTAGTCGTAGTATCATCGTGAAACACCATCTTCATAGATTTGCGTTCAAAATTTTGACATTGTTTTCAGCAAAATTATCGCTCGAAAATTATGAGTAAAGCTCTCTGTGATCGTATCTCTTTTCAGCAGCGTCTGCTGCCACCCTGGTCCACAAAAATGAAGATTTTGTCGTTCTGTTGCCAGTTGTAGTTAGCGACACAGGATAAGCTTAACAGATACACGTTCAAGTCACATGGCAAACCCTCGAAACCGGAAGAATCCCTAGTCGTTACACAGTGCCGCACACAGCAAACTATATCTAATTTGTTATTAACAGCTTTATGCAGTGTTGCGTATCTTCCACCGAGAGTCGAGGAAAGACTATGAAACAAGTGCTAAAGTTCATTACTGTTCCTGTCCATTACTCAGCATTTGCCGCTGAGAAAAGTGTAACTAGAAGGCCGCACAGAGTTGGCGTCTTCGTTATCTGAACTCTTGTGACGATGTATCTTTCTTTATGTTTTTGAGCGTAAGAAAATCCAAGACGATCAGTTTCCAGTGTTCCTTCAGATTTTCTAAGCCCTGTAAAAGCACTTAGAAGGGTGGGCGTTCGTGATACCCTTATAGCCAGGCACTTTTCAGCAACCCCCATCGTATATATATTCTGAATACTCACAGTGCAGTTATTTTAAAGGGAGACATATTTCATTAACACTTGTTGAGAAGCATGGAACTAAAGAAAGAGATAGCGGTAAAATTAGTTTTTGATATTTTAATTTAAGAAATATCTAAGCATGTATTTTAATGCAGAGAAAACTGAGTTCATATAATTAAATTAACTTGGTTGTGTGTATTTTGTTACATGTTAACAATCTTGCTGTTTAAAACATTTGGTATTGAGTGGGTTTAATGTATTATTGTATCAAATAAGCTAACCTGTAGAAGAGTTATTAACCAAAGATGAAAATAAAAGAAACGCAGTCACATTATTTCGAGAATGAGTTGAAATTGTTAGAAATATTTCCCAAATCTCATCTGTTTTTCATAAGTAAATAAAAGTCCTTGATTCAGATCTGTATTTGATTAGTTTGTGCTAAAGTTGTTCACACAAGAAGCATTGCTTTCAGCCACACCCTTTTGTTTTAGTCAAGAATTGAATAGAATCTCTTTATGCTTTGGCAATTCAAAAGAAACATTGAAAAGGGCCATTAATAAAGTTTCCGCTAACAGAGAAATGTAGTTGCCAAATCGTATCAACGATGTTCTAATAAAACTATTATCAGAAACGGAATCGAATTCCATCTCCCATTCATATTGTTTCTCAAATCATGTTAATCCCCAGAAACGATTTTACTTCATTAAATTCGTCCGTTGCTTGTTCACTACGTATTGTTTAACCATTAGCGTGATTTGTGACATGGATGGACTATTGTACTCTCACACGAAACTCACCCCCACCCCATACAAATGGAAATGTAATTCAGGAAAAGCTAATACCATTTAGAATGGAAAACATATTGTTCCAGATTGATAAGTCATGTTTGTTAATTGTTTATTGGACAGACAGCGTAAACTAGGACCCGTATTAAACTATGGAGGAATTTTTAATGCAAAGCATGCTCTTATTACGATTTTCATTGTATGTACTTTCAAGAAAATCATCTCTTTCTTTTCTTTCGTTGTTATATAGTCACAAATTTAAGACAGTCCATTAACAATTTCAGTATTCTTAATAAACAAGTGGGTATAGTGCCTGTTGTAATAAAATAATTACCCGTCAAGTATTGGGTTCGATTGTATCGATTAACACTCTTCTTAAAATTTCTGGCTATGTACCGAAATTAGAAACCATTATTATTATTATTATTATTATTATTATTATTATTAGTATTATTATTATTATTCAGTAGTGTTATTTTTATAGAGTGCTTTCACTTCACTACCGAGCGCAGCTCAGTGTGCCTTGGGTACGTGCTGTGATGCTCTTATGGTTACTGCATTGAAAGTGTTTTGCGTAGGATGTGTGCAGTACCCAGTAGTGCAATTTCCTGTATGTTATGTATATTTGTAAGTCTTGGTGATTTTTTATGTATTTGTATGAATATTTTTTTATTACACCTAAGGCGCCTACTATGATAGGAATTGTTTCTGTTATTAGATTCCACATTCGAGTTACCTCTATTTCCAGGTTTTTGTATTTTGAAAGTTTTTCCATTTCTTTTAGGGAAACGTTGTCATCTACTTGTATTGATACATCAATTAGAAAGCATTTTTCTTCTTCATGATCTCTGACAACTATTGCGCGAGTGATGGAGATGATATACAGTTAAAATACTTTATTTCATTTGGAAAATAGAAATAAATTTTAATAAGTATTACTTGGATATAGTCCAACAGTTTGTCATTTCTTTTAGGTTCCATTTGTTGTGTTTATTCCCGATCATTTTGGATAGAATTCGGAGCAGTGTTTTATCGATCTCACATGATAAACTGCCCGGTCTTCTTCTTCTTCTTCTTCTTCTTCTTCTTCTTCTTCTTCTTCTTCTTCTTCTTCTTCTTCTTCTTCTTCTTCTTCTTCTTCTTCTTCTTCTTCTTCTTCTTCTTCTTCTTCTTCTTCTTCTTCTTCTTCTTTTATCATTATTATTATTATTATTATTATTATTATTATTATTAGTATTATTATTATTATTATTATTATTATCTCCGCTTTAGCGAAAGCAGAGGTATTTTTTTTCGCTTTTAATGTCCCCTTTCTTTTTACGGTCTAACACAGGTATTTCCTTCGAGAGCATGTCTATCCCTGGCTGGATTCTTCTTTTTCACCATGGATCTTTTCTTTTGTCACTCCCACCATGTTTCTTTTTCTTGACATCAGCAACTACATTTTCTGCTACAAAAATACTTGCTCCCTTGATCAAATTATTTGTTTCTGTGATGTTGTTTGTTCTGATGTATTTCAGAATTTCATTGACATTTTTCGTTTCTTGGTTCAATTTCCATCGATCAACCTTTTTATGGTTGCAAATAATGTCGCTATCGTTCTCTTGTAGTCTTGTCTTTCTTCTGTCGTAGATCCACTCCAACTGACTTCATAGTAGTTCTCATGCCGTCTTTAAACCTTTTTTTATGTATACGCCGATAGCGTTTCCCCCTCTTCAAGCGCACCATAAAACAATTGTTTCGGCAGGCGTTCAGCCACCATTCAAACAATAAGGCCACACCATCTCATTTGACTCCTCAAAATCATAGCTTTATTTGGGGTGATGCTTTACAGATGCATGGACATCTCTGTTAGGAGTAAAATAATTCCATTTAATGTTTAAAGTGCAATGATTGCAATTTTTGGTGGAATTCTTCAAGAAATTTATAATGCCTTTCACAACAAGTTAATGTTTCACAAGCATACGACATGGATTGTACGGCATATGATTTATAACGCGCCAGGTTTGTATTCTTATTTGTATGTTTACGTCCCAGTAACTTAAAATAAGTAATAGGCTGCCAAGGAATAAATCATCGGGTCGATTTCTTCGACTGAAGTGGGTACTCTAGCATATGTGCTGTCACATGAACGATACAAGTATAACAATAAAAAAAAACTATTCCATTTTTATCCCGAGCAATGCCGGTTATCTCTGCTAGTATGTATATATATATATATATATATATATACATGCATGTGTGTGTGTCTGTGTTTGAACCTCCACCCATCGCTTGACAACCGATGTGGCTGTGTTTACGGCCCCTTAACTTAGCCGTTTCGCAAAATACTCCGATAGAATAAGTTCTAGGATTACAATGAATAAATCATGGGGTCAATTTCTTCGACTAAAGCTGATGCTCTAGCATATTACCTGTTACATGGCCGAAACAACTACAACAATAAAAAACTATACCATTTTAATCTCGAACTACATCGGTTATCTCTGCTAGTATATGTGTGTGTATGTGTGTGTGTGTGTATTTGTGAGTGGAACGCGAAATTATATGCAGAAAAGTGCGTTATTATATGGAATGCAATGTCCTTCCTGTTTAGCATTTGCTAAATGACCAACAAATTAACATTACAATAGATACAATAGTTACAATATGAAATTGGTTTGACATCCTCTGCACGACGTAAGTTGCGTCTCACTATTGACCTTTTCAACCAAACAATAATATATAATTAGCTTAGATATCCGTTGTATTTTTTTGCTCAGCAATCTATATAGCCAGCGTGCATGTCCGTGAGTATGGCAGTTTTACTTAACAGTATCCATGATATGATAATTTAAATGAAGTCTCTTTACATTTGATTTGCCTCACTATTGAATTTACATTAAATTTGACGTATGATTAATGCTGCTGTACAAGGCGAAATATAGCAAATATTCACTGGTGTACTACCGGCATGCATTAGACATTGTTTTAAACAAATATATTCTTAATGGCATCCTAGAATAGTAATGCACACGTACGCAGGCTCTATCTTCCTCCCCCTCTCTCTCTTTCTCTCTCTCTCTCACACACACACACACACACACACACATATCTATGTATGTATAAATGTTTTAAAATCGTTCATGTACGATGAAATTTCTCCGGCTTCGTTTTAATTTCCACGGTATTAGATGAAGGCGCATGGCTCAGTGGTTAGTGCGTTGAGCTTACGATCGTGAGGTTGTGAGCTCGAATCCCGGACCGGACTGCGTGTTGTGTTCTTGAGCAAGACACTTTATTTCACGTTGCCCCAGTTCACTCGGCTGTAGAAATGAGTTGCGACGTCACAGGTGCCAAGATGCATTAGCCTTTACTTTTCCCTTGGATAACACTGATGGCGTGGAGAGAGGAGGCCGGTATGCATGGGCGACTGCTGGTCTTCCATAAAAAAGACCTTCCCCGGACTTGTGCCTGGAAGGGTAACTTTCTAGGTGCAATCCCATGGTCAGTCATGACCAAAGGGGGTCTCAGCATTATATGCCACTAACGTTGGCGGCATACATGATGCTTCCCTTGTCCCTCCTCATACTATAGTCAACAAGAATTTCAATGATGTAAGTCCTTCACCTAGTTTACATTTATAATTAAAATAATAATTATACCTCATTACGTCATCTATTCAATTTCATTTATTTCATTAAATCAAATTCCATTGCAAATATACATGCGTTAACTTTTACTGTAAGCTTTCATATAATTCCTGTTCATACAATTTCCATGACTATTCCTCAAAGCTTTGATTTAGCATAAAAAACAACTATTTTCTTTTCATTTTCAACTCGTTTAATCATGGTGTGTAAAAAACGACTCTGTGCATTGTAAAACTTGAAAACTCTACCACCGCACAAACTGCACGAGATATTTTTGGTTTCATGCTAAAATAATCCCCCACAATTTTGTGGTGTCATCTTTTCCTACTCTCCTAAACAAGGAGGTAGCTCCGTATAATGATTGCACAGTTGCAGCATTTTCCCCACTTTAAACCCTGCCTTCGAGTTTCCCCTAACCTACACCTTCTACGCACTAATGATCTGCTATCCACCACATTCAACAACAGCCACTATAATGTAAACCAACGACCTTTCGTTCTAAATTCCTGCAGCTATGAATAATACACACACAGATAGTCACGAAAAGGGCACCCTTGCTTTGATTGAATAAAAGGACGGCATGCGAGTATTCTTTAAAGACAAGATTGTGTCTATAAACATAACGAAAAAGCTCTACTACAAGCTCCGTACTAACTGTGAATGGTAGTCTGCTAGATAAATTTAGTTGTTCAAAACGCTTGATCTTCCTATCATCGAGGATTTCACCTGGAGAAAAGACATCATACTTTGGGCAACCTTCCAAAGACTAACCTTCACTTCAGCGCTAGAAAATATTCCAGTAATGGAATGTGCTAAGATTCTTCAAGGATCATATGAACATAGAATCCTGTAACCTGATGCACGTTTACATGTGTGTATGTCATTATTCAGTTTATTTCAAGATTTCTTGTCAATAAGGAAAGAACCGGTTTCTAACCTAGATCCAAGGCTCTTTCATTGGGATTTCAACATCAACAACAGCGTATTTTTGTTTGTATATATGTATGTATGTTTGTTTTATGTATGTATTCTCATGCATAAAGTTGCATATCTAGACATATTCATATATATTTAAATGTTAAAGTTCTGGTAAGATTTAAACATTTTTACAGTTTCACTTCTCAAGATTGGTATTTAAGCAGTGTGCTATAAAACCCAAGGCCCCGATAATTACAAGTATAAACCTGAACTTGTAATCTGGATAGAGTATCTGCAAATTTCTCAATAGTTGATCTTCAGCTTTATGTTAACATCCGCCGGGCATCTAATTTCCACAACTGTGCCACGTTTCTCTTCTCTATCCCAAATTATTATATCAGGTCTGTCGTACTTACATTTTATTGAGGTCTTCACTGGGACATTGCACCAGTATTCCTTTTTATTATTGGTGGCTATGGCTTCTACAATATTGTCAGTTTTTATTGTTTGTCATCGGGATTATCCTTCTGACGGATTTCATTATAGAGTGTCCTAGCTACAACGTCATGTCTTGCCGGTAGATAATACTGTGATAACATTTTCAGACAACGGCTTATGATGTAGGTGATATCTTTAGAGTGAACTCCACAAAGTCTGCATCAGCTGTCACACTTCACGGCTTTACCTGTATCTGTATCTCTTTTGTGCATCATTTATGTATGTATGTATGTATCAATGTATGAATGTCATTATTCAGTCTTATTTCAAGATTTCTTACCAATTGAGAAAGAGTCGGTTTCTAACCTAGATCGAAGGTTCATTCATTGGAGTTTCAACAACAAGCTATGTTTGTATGTGTGTGTATGTGTGTATATATGTACAGATTGATATGTTTTGCTTTACGTATGTATTCTCATGCATATAGTTGCATATGTAGACATCCTCGTATATACTTATATGATAAGATGATGGTGTGTTTTACAGATTCTTACTTTTCCAGTGGTGGATTGGTTCTGGAGTATTCGTTTTCCTTTTTTGGATTTGAGAAGCCTAATTCTCAAGATTGTTATTTAAGCAGTTTATTACATATCCCAGTGCCCTAATAATTACTGGTAAAAAACCTGTTCTTGTAATCGGGATAGAGTAACTGCAAATTTATCAATAGTTCAGCGTAGGTATTTTCTTTTTCGCTGATCCTTAGCTTCATGTAAACATCCGCTGGACAGCTGATTTCCCCAACGGTACACAGTTTCTCTTCTCTATCCCAAATTATTATGTCAGGTTTATTATCCTTACATTTTGTTGAGGTTCTCACTGGGACGTTCCACGAGCACTCCTTTGGATTATGAGTGGCTATGGCTTCCACCATATTGTAGGTCTTATCTCTATGTTCTCAGAGTTATCCGCCCGACGGATTTTGTTATACAATGTCCTGGCCACGACATCGTGTCATCGGTAGACAATACAGTGATGATATTTCTGGACAACTGCTTATGATATAGGTGATATTTTCTGTGTTAACTCCACAAAGTCTGTATCGGCTGTCATGTGTTACTGATTTTCCTGCATCTTTGTCCCTCTTGTCCATCAGGTATTTAGTTGATGTTTCCTGTTCCTGGATTGCAAACGCATGTCCTTCAGAGCGGGAGGTATAATTCGGTTGTAAGCCCATGATACACTGTTTTGATGAGTAATATTACTACCATCTTTGAGCTTTCTACTTGCATATTCTTGCATGTATGTATGTGTGTGTATGTATGCTTGTATATAT
>NC_068981.1:46913486-46914096 GCF_001194135.2 Octopus bimaculoides
ATATATATATATATATATATATATATATAAAGCACACAAGCAAATACAGATACTTATACACATATTCGTGGGTGTGAGAATCTATGATCCACAGTCAAGCACGCACACGTATTCATAAAAATACACACATAGTAAAGAATTCATAGCATTCTATGTTTTAAAGTATATCCAACTGTACACTTAACAACTTTATTGTTTACTTTCAATTTCATACTCAGACATATGTACGTATCTTATGGAAAATATGTCTTGAATTAATCACTTTGTTCCAATACAAAACAGATATAATCTTTAGTGCGTAAGAAATAAAATAAACTCAATCGTATGTTTGAAAAGAAACCCTAAGCTAATGGCAGGTAGTATGACACTGTAACCTATAAATCAAAGAAATGTAAAAGTAATACATTCGGCAAGCTTATGTGTCCGTCAAACCTGACCAAAGATTAGTTTATGTGATGGATAGCATCTATACAAAAAAACTTGTAATCACTTTTAGAATAATATTACTATATACATATAAATACATAGCTATACAACTATACATATGTACACACATACACAGACAAATATATATTTATATGTATATATATATATATATATATATATATAT
>NC_068981.1:46914524-46916278 GCF_001194135.2 Octopus bimaculoides
TATATGTACTTGACTTGACGTTGGACATGAGATTCGAAAATCAATTCTTGAGTTTAGCATCATTTTTCTTCTTGTATTATTGCAGTTGGTGTGTAAAAGGAAGACGTGTAACAAATCAAACAAACAACAGAAAAAGGTGTATCGTTGCAGATAACACCAAATGCAACTAAGCAACAGTAAATATATTTCAAATACTATTATAGGAGGTTTATCTCACAACAGATACACAGAACTGTGCTCTTGGTAAAATATTGCAAGATATACAACAGTATTAAAAGAAAAACTGAGTTTCTTCCATGCAAAAATATTACCATAAATAATACTGTACTAAGAGCATTATATTACACTGATACAGAATTAATAGGACAAATAATCTTCCAAATCTTCAAGTATTTCTAACAATCTTCAGAATGGGAGGAAGTAGAGTGTTCAAAGAAATGATGAGCAACATGTTGGTGAATATACGATAAAAATAGGTTAACGGGAGTTGTACTTCTGTGACTTTAGCGAATAGATAATTTTATTAAAGTCATTGAAAGTTGAATACTGTGAAACATTTAGTTTAATGTTTTAACAATATGTTACCTCATTTCGCTCCTAAATATAATTAATAAGCATTATTACTTCGATAGAATGCCGTGTTAAAATTAATTTATCTCAGAATGTTTTGGGTTTTATAAGTCCTTTAAGGAAGTGAAATTGAAAGCAACATCCTCAAGGTTTTTTTTAGTACAAATCAGACACAAATTGCCTATTACATAAACATTTATTCAAGGAATCTATGCGTATTTATGAATTCATTCGAGCTATTTAAAAGTTCTTTCTCTATTAATATCATGTCAATGCATTCTTGCATATAGTTTCGTGCTCACACGCACATTACACATGCGCGCGCACAAGCACACTCACACACACATGCGCACATACACACACACATACTCTCACACTGACACACATATATGCAGAAATATATTTCATGAATTTGGATACATATGGCTGTATGTGTTTACGTATCTTAGCCATATTTATGCATGTGCTTTCATATTATGCATATAGACCCCTGTAACATTAGCAGTTCATCACAAGGGACCGATAAAAGGGTGCCAGATGTAACCAAAGAAGTATAAGTGCCATTTTTCCGACTAAAACTCTTCGAGGCGGTGCCCTAGCAGTCCAATGTCTAGAACAAGTGAAAAATAGAAAAATAAAACATACGTTGTTACTAGTTTTCCTTCAATAAATTCCTTTTAGAACTAAATACATTAATTTCATTTGTAATTCGCGTGTAATCGAGAAAATACAAACATCGTTTCTAATGAATCATTTGATATTTTACATTTGTTATGGTTTGATATAACACCATTATCGTTAACTTATTGTACCATATAACCTTATACCTAACCAGATGTGATATACAAAGCTATCATACATGACAATAATGAAAAGAAAGACACCTGCTACCTAGAAACTAAAATAATCACAGCGATAATAAGAAATTAATAAACAATATCTATAATACTTATGTTTCAAATGTCATTAATTATTTGACAAAACGGCTCTTGATCCAGATTACAACACAAACACAAACGTATCTACGCACAAATATGTGCACGTAATCTCACGTACGAATACATACAAGCATTAAAATACACACATATATACATACGAAAATACACACATATATATATATATATATACATATTCATGCATTTATATATATATATATATATATATATATATATATATATATATAT
>NC_068981.1:46918245-46920813 GCF_001194135.2 Octopus bimaculoides
ATATATATATTATTTCCATGCATGTATACACACATAAACATATTTAATATTCCATTTTAATTTTGCATGTATTATCGAAGATATCTCTAAACATCAATCCATAAGCGAGATATATATTTTACAGAACTCTCCTGCTAGTTTTTGATTTGATATATTCTTATGCTTTATAAATGTAGAAAAATAATTTTCGCTCCTACATAATTTAGCACAATTTCTCTCTCTGAGGAGAATCCAGTTATCAGTTCATCAAACATATGAATATGACATTTGGCATTCAGTAAATTTAACCTAAGTTAATTGCCAAACGGATTTATTACTGTGACATCACACGAAATAAATGTGTACAAAATATATCATTATACATATATGCAATATTTATTCAGCGTCACAGCAAAACGAGCTTCTTCAATAATTTACTTAATTTTGATTCAAGTCAGCATCAATTCAACCGATCTACCTTGAAATACGTTCCAGCCATGACTATCCAGAAAAAAATGTCTTTATCCTTTTGTACACAGAACTATATTACCCAATGTTTACTTTGGTCACAAAAAAGAAATGCCGCATTTAAATGACAGAAATTAACCCAAAATACCTTCTACTTAAAATGTAACCGAAATTTTAGAAATAGCAGCTAAATCACTTTTAATCCCATTTACTGTCAGAACCAAAGCAACAATATTTTAGAGAGAAATTTAAAATAATCTGATTATACTGTAACCATATACCTGCTTGTTGAGGAACGATGCGGGTTAAACAAGAACAACAACGACTATGATGATAATAATTTTTACTATAGGTATTAAGGCTTGAAATGTTGGAGAAGGGGCAAGTCGATCACATTGACCTCAGGCGACTTCGAAACGACGAAAAGCATAGTCGACCTTAGTAGGATTAAAACTCAGAAAGTAAACACGGACGAAATGTTGCTAAACATTTTATCCGGCGTGCTAACCATTCTGCTTGCAAATGAACTTGATGGCTATGGTGACAATGAAGGCAACAATAATACGCTTCTCTATTGTTGTAGTTCATAATTAGCTGGCTTTCTTTGACTCATATTTTCGATACAGTAGGATGTGCATTTCACTTGAATGTCATATTTTTGAAGACAAATATATTCTGTTGGAGAGATGTTAGTAAGTAGCAATATAGTCACGTGGCACTTATCTTCTTTTTTTTTTTTAGATTTGTTTTCCTTTTGAATCATTAATAAAGGTTCGACGTATTTTTCCACAGCTTAAGGAAACATTATAAAAAGTCTGCTTTATTAATTATGAAAGTCATATATTCTATAATAATCAATTTTAGAACATCTGTCTCGTGATGATAAAGCAAATAACGTTTATAAGATTTTTAAAGTTGGAGACATAATGTTTATTAAGAACGTAACACAAAAACAAATACTTGTGAATATTTAACAGATTTTGTGAGTTGATATGAAACAGGAATTCTCAACATATGTGTCGTGGAAACAATTTTTTCTAAATTTTAAAATAGTTGATAAAATCGAAAATGATTATTAAACAATGAAACATAAACCTAAGTGATCGAGTATTCATACCAGACACAATCTGATCACTTAATGATTTCAGTTTATATTGTCGTTATTGTTGATTTGAATACCGTTGCTCTTATTCCAGTTTCTTCTTCTCCTGCAGTTATGATGGTTGTACCAGTTATGATGGTTGTACTAGCTGTATAGTCACAAGTCAGCCCTAATAAAATATTAATAATCAGATTTCAACCATAGATATCCCGTATTTTTGGAGATATTGCCTTTTGATCTTTAGTTAGGTTCCTTAATTTCGAAATAAATGTTTTTCGTAATCTAATATAACTACACTATAATTGAAAACTAATATATTAATTAAATAATTCTTCAAACTAATCTCTTTCACACGGTTTCATTTTCTTTCATCGCACTTTCATTACACAGATTCACATATATAAAAAATACGGAGCAAAAGAGAGATACAGAGAAAGATAAAGACGGGGTGGGAGAGAAATTGTGTACAAAGATTAATTCTTTTTACACTACAAACTTAAATATACATAAGTGCGTGTATGTGTGCAAGCATGCGTATATGTGTAATTGATGTATGTTCTCTTCTCTTTATAATTCTTCACATTTTTCCTCTGGAGAAGGATCTGGTTTCGAACAAAATACAAAGCTCCATCATTGGTCGGTAGATAATAAACACGATGTCACACTTTAAACTTGAGAAAAGACTTGCATATATTTACGGTTCCGCTTACAGACAGTATTTGTGTTGTGTGAGTTATTTGGTGAGATCTTTTTAATGAAAATCCTAGCGTATACAATTTCTCACACAAAACATTCCTCATCAGATATAGGGGAAACAACCAAATCATTGCTGGAAATGTTGCTAGTTTGATTTACAGATTTCTGTCTTTCACAACTATATAGCAACAATTATCCTGACCAAATTCCAGTCCTGTATCCTTTAGGAATGCTGTAACAAGACCAAGGCTATTTTTCTATCTCATACATATTCTTTGCATAAAGTTTTAAGTCATTCACAAAGAAACAGTGTGTAATTTTAC
>NC_068981.1:46921031-46925936 GCF_001194135.2 Octopus bimaculoides
AAACATTCCTCATCAGATATAGGGGAAACAACCAAATCATTGCTGGAAATGTTGCTAGTTTGATTTACAGATTTCTGTCTTTCACAACTATATAGCAACAATTATCCTGACCAAATTCCAGTCCTGTATCCTTTAGGAATGCTGTAACAAGACCAAGGCTATTTTTCTATCTCATACATATTCTTTGCATAAAGTTTTAAGTCATTCACAAAGAAACAGTGTGTAATTTTACTAAAACACCAAGTGCATGAATTTGAATTTATAACATGGATAAAGAAGCTGGAGATTTTGAAGCAGTTGTCTATTGTTATCCTAATTCTGTATGTTTTTCAAAGAGATATTCACTTCAGCAGGACAATTGACTTCTATGACGGTACAGACGTTTCTTTATCTGTCCCAAACAGTAATATCCGACCTGTTATGTTTACATTTGACAGATGATTTGATGGGGATGTCTCGCTTGTATTCACTGTGTTCATGTTTGCGAATGTAGCGTAGCTACAATATCATGCCTCATAAGTAAATAATACTGTGATGACATTTTTGGGCAACTGCTTACATTGTGGTGAAATCTTCGGTATTAATTCCACAAAGCCTGCATCGATTGTCATATTTTGCTGCTTTTCCTGCATCTCTGTTCGTTTTGTGTATCAGGTATTTGTTTGATATTTCCTGTTCCTGGATGGCAAACGCAGTGGGACATCTTAATCCGGTTGTTGGTCTATGATAGACTGATTTGATGATCAAAGTTACTATCATCTCAGAGCTTTCTACTAACATATCCATGCATGGTTTGCTGCTGATATAAACTCAAGCTTTCATCTGATGATACGTTGCGGTAGACTCGTGCGACTTATTTGGGTATGTACTTAAAGTTATCAGACAAGGAATGCTGCCCAAGAAGCCGCTTTGCAAGCCTTATGATGTTATTTGCCTCATGTATGCAAATTTGGTAACGAGATGCACGTCGACAGTGGGTGGTTAATAAATGTTGCCGAAGGGATATAATGCAGCATTCAAAGGCGGTTTGGACTGATGTCAAGCTTTTGCCGCCTTGTTTCGTTTTAGTTAGAAGAAATCTACATCACTGATGATGTGGAAATTATGAATGCTAATTAGTTACTTCCGGGTCGTCAAGTCAATGACTCAGATCTCATCGTGCGTCCAGTCAAGCAGCCCAAATATTGATATGAGTAAAAGCACTGGAAGCACGTTGCGGGCAACTGTTTTATTGAATGCAGTGGGGCACGAGCTCCATATGTTCTTAATTCGGCTGCAATATTTTTAGTGACACATGTTTTGTTACAGGTCCCATTGTAAGATAAGTTTTCATTCACCCAAGATACCTGTAACATTCCTCATCAGATATAGGGGAAACAACCAAATCATTGCTGGAAATGTTGCTAGTTTGATTTACAGATTTCTGTCTTTCACAACTATATAGCAATAATTATCCTGACCAAATTCCAGTCCTGTATCCTTTAGGAATGCTGTAACAAGACCAAGGCTATTTTTCTATCTCATACATATTCTTTGCATAAAGTTTTAAGTCATTCACAAAGAAACAGTGTGTAATTTTAACATTTCTATTCCATTGCGAACCAGTGATATATCCAAGCAGCGCTATTTTCTGCAAGAGCTCTACTCTTCTTGCAGCCCCTATTTCTACCATATATTTCTAAAGATTTTACTCACTGTTCCCAGGGCTCCGACAATTATTGGTATTACTACCATCTTTTTCAGCGACCAGAAGTGCTTCATCTTCCAAGATAATCTGTCATATCTATCGACTTTACTTTCTTCCGTATCTCATGCCTTTATTTTTCAGCTGGGTATGCTATGATCCTGTATCGTTTGTTTTCTTTCGCAATTAACACAACGTCCAGATTCCTATTCTCTATCCCATGGTCGCACTGAATCATAAAATTCCATAGGGTTTTTGCTTTATCATTTTCGATGACGACTTCGGGTTTATGTTCACACCACTTTTTTTCACTGTCAAGTTCATACATGTTTCAAAGTGTTCAATGGTCAATATTTGCTGTGTCTTTGTTACATCTTTTATATTCTTTCTGGGCTTGTGGCGTACGTTGACTGGTAATATGCCATACGGTTTGACGTTTTTGTCCACAAATTCTGCACTTATCACTTTCTGATGTGTTGTCTATTCTGTATTTGATGTAATTGGTTCTTAATGCTTTCTCATAGGTAGCACAGAAGCGAGCCACGGTTTCCGGTTTTAAATCACTTTTAGTCATCCATGGCCATCTTTTTGCTCTGTCCGTCTTATCTTCAATTTCTCTTTGAAATTGTTCATGCATTCTTTTCTTTATCCATTTATTTTCAGTTTCATTCATTCTCAAGTGTTTGTACAGTGCTTTCGTTTTGCAATCGTCCACCCTACACAAGCCTGGCAAACTTCCTTCCAATAACAGCGGTCCTATTGTATTTTTACATGCCATGCTATGCTGATTTCTTCTACGCTAATGCTGTGTTCCCATCCAATCTGTCCTCTGCTTCCTCTTTTTCTTGGTACATACTCTCTTTCTGTGTCACTTTTTGGGTAGAGTGTCCCATATCTATTCAGCAACTTCCTGATGTTTCTGTCTAAGTTGTTTAGCCCGTCTACTGTCCTTGCGATTACCCGTGCTCCATATCTAAGGAGTGAAACCGCCCAGGTGTTGATAGCTTTAGTCTTATTCAGTCCGTATAATTTCGACTTAAGATCAGTCTGTGTCTGCACAAGTTCTCCTCCTTAAATTTTTGTCATTTCTCTCTGCATCAATTTATCCATTTCCAATAACCCCAGTTACTTATAGCTCGTCACCTCTATCTGCTTCATAACCATCACAGACAGTATCGCTAGCTCATCCATACATTTGATTTTGCTTCTCTTCAAGCCTCACACGCCACAACGTTTCAGTCCGAATTCCATTCTGATATCAGCACTGACGGTATACGCCGTAACAAAGAGGGAACTGGCTTGGGATTCATCATTACCATAAAGTTTGAGGTTATCCATGAATAATAAATGGTTGATTTTTTTGTTGGCAGCTTTTGAATACATACCCAGCCCTTGCTTTCGTTAGAAGCAGTGCTAGTAGTATCATGCATAGTAGAAAGATCACTGGCGACATGCCACTCCTGATTTCTATTGTTCCTAAACGTCTATAGGCTGTCACATCCTTCCTCCACTTCGCCATACTTTTTCCCAAGCAATCACTAAACATTCCATGCAATACCAAATAGGTTCATAAATTCTATATTTCAGGAATGTGGGATGATATTGTACGCCTTACGATATTCTATCCATGACATAGCTAAGTTAGATTACATCCTCTTGGAGACTTTAACTACACTTTTTCCTACCAGGAGTTTCTACTTACCCTTGCAACCCTTCTGATCTATGGCAGGACTTCATTATTTTCCCGATGTCCGTAGATTGACTCTGCGGCCATTCAAGTTAACAATTTCCACATAAGCTGCAAGCAGGATATCGGCCTGTAATTGTCTACTGCATTGCCTTTTCCTATGTTTTTCAAGCACTACTCTGGTGTTACTCGATCAGGATTTAACAAGGTGTTGAGCTGTACAGCTATTCGTTTATGACATTCACTAGATCTTTTGATTCAGTAGCCTTGAACTCCATCTGGTCCCGGGGCATTCCAGGTTCCCATTCTTTTGCTGATTTCCCTCACATCCCAAAGTGAAATGACTAGTTCTGCCTGATTTGGACAGACTGCTATTTGTTTCAATTCTTGTAACCATTCAGCATCCTTCTTGTGTTCCTTTTCTTTGCTCCAGATTTCACTCAAAGAACTTTATCTGGTATCAACTTTTTATCTGTACATTCTGTATTTATGGCTTTGTAGAATCTCTTCTGATCTACTCTGAATAACTTATTCTACAGTTATCCCTTCATTACTTGGTCGTGTCTTGCTATGTTTGCATTCTTTGGGAACGAGGCGCTGTTTCAGTTCCTCCATCACCACTTTCACGCCCATTCTTTCAACATCATACTTCCTGTTCAATGACCTGTATTTTTGTTCTATTTTTGGTCTAGCACAGAAATTGTTTCGACAGCATATCTAACCACACCTATATTCTTATTTTCTACCGTGGATCTTTTCTTTTGTCACTCCTATTATATTTCTTTTCCTTGATCAGCAGCAGCAGTAGTAGTAGTAGTAGTAGTAGTAGTAGTAGTAGTAGTAGTAGTAGTAGTAGTAGTAGTAGTAGTAGTAGTTGCATCAGCATCAGTTGCCATAGCAATAACATTGATATCACCATGAGAGAATGATAAAATTCATACATATGGAGCAACCACGCAATCGCGTTAAAACATGTACCTGTAATATACTATATACATTTCCTTCCATATTTGGGGCCTTCTTAGAAACATATAAATCAATGTCCTTAATACTACTTCGCTATCTAGAAATATATATCTTCGATTAGATAATTACGTATTAAGTTAGGCCAACTCGCTTAAGTGTGTGATCGTTATCTTCAGAAGCCATATTATCATTTTATATAGTATCACGTATTATTTCTTTAATATAAGCTACACCGATATTATTTAGGCTAAGTTAAAATATAACTCAAAACATATCTGCGAAATCTGATCAGATACTACTACTACTACTACTACTACTACTACTACTACTACTACTACTACTACTACTTTTCTTATACTTATGTGTATGTTGCTAAACCTTATACTTTATTGATTCCTAAGTAAAACCAGATGATTGTTCTCCATATTCTGAACTGTTTCCTCTTTATCATATTATTATTATTATTATTTCATATTCTTTCATACGGTGTCACTAGCTAGGTTCGATATATTAGTTACCTATCGATCCACGCATAGGTATATGTATGTATGTATATATATATATATAT
>NC_068981.1:46926496-46935081 GCF_001194135.2 Octopus bimaculoides
TATATATATATGTATAAATTTTTCTATGCTCTCTCATATATCTTTCGTGATATCAATATAAGAATATCTGCATTTATGTAAAATAACATTGATACATATTATATTCAAAAGAACGATTCCTTATATTCATATATGTTCACACACACACACACACATACACACACACTCGCATACATAATACCTATATATATAGATATATACTCTCTCTCTCTCTCTCTCTCTCTCTCTCTCTCTCTCTCTCTCTTTCATTCATACATGCAACTGTACATACATATCTTAAAAGAAATATATTCATCGCTATCATAATCAATGAAGAACATAAAGAAGACAGCTATTTCCACTATGTTTTTCACTTGTGTTCTTCTGATGTTTTATGGCAATGAAATATAATTTGACAGTAATATATCATTTTTTTCTCTCTGGCAGAAGTGATTACCATATCGAAACAAATCAAACCTAGATTCCTGTCTACTGAGGCAAGTTTACCTATAGGAAGTGCATATACATATAAATGCAGACATTCATGCATATAGATACATATATACCTACACCCACACATGTATATATATATATATATATACACATATATATATATATATATAATGTTCATGTTGTAATGCGTGCATCACTTCTATTTATTTTGTAAGTTTATCGGAGTCAATGTGCAAGAGTCGTATACCATATTACTGCATAAGACGATTTAAAAAACTATCACCCGATATCCTACTTGTTCTACCTCTGTAGTCTGTTTTGAAAGGTCATAATCAACTGACCATCGAAATATCTGAATAACCAACCAGAACGAATGATCCATCGTACTGTATGATGTGCAGTTCGATGGATCACATATTCTCTTAAATACTTACGATAGAACGAGCGAAAAATACAAGAATGCCAATGTGTTTTGTTTTTGTCGACCATGAAATGGCGTTCGATTGCATCGAGATAAATGCGAGGCTGAAATCTCTGGAAATGCAAGGTGAAACGTAGCACACCACACTCTTCAAGGATGTGAACCGGATGCACCTTTAAAATAGTTCTGCTATCACCACCAGTATGAGTTCCAAGTAGAAAGTGCGTGAAACAAATAGACACTTTCTCTCCAAAGTTCTTCACCGCATGTCTAGAAATGGTTATCAGTGACAATGACTGGGCGGGTGGCGTGAGTATCAACGATGATCTGATAACACAGCTCTGATTCGCTGATAACATCGTACACATCGCCAAAACAGATCAGCTGCTGATGATGGTAACAGAGCTGGACATCAATTGATCAACAACAATTAAGAAAATTAAGCGCATGGAAGCAAAATATACCCGGTCCAAAAACATATGCCAAGGCCAAAAGAGGTGGGAAGCGTTGGAATCGAGGAGGTAAAGGAGTACATCGACTGAGGGCACACAGTGAATATACACCGGAAGATTGGTGCTGAAATGTTGAAAAGAATAAGGACAAGGTGGGAGACATTAATCTTACTAAAGTATGTGATCAAAGCAAAGCTGGACAATACCATACGTGTCAGACGCTTCAATAGCACCTTCCTACATTCCCTGTCATATGTAAGAGAGACGTGAGCTAATACGAAGCTAGAGGAACATTGATTGGCTTCAACGCAAAGGGTCATGGGAAATTTCATGCTAGGAATATCATTGCGGGAGCATATCTGAAATAAAATAAATGAACAACGGATTTGTGCGAATGTCATAATCTCAGAATACCGAAAGCACCAGTTCTGCTGAGCTGGATATGTCCCAAGGTTCATAGACAATAGATAGACACGTGCTGTTGCCTACTGGTATTAAAGGGATCGCAAAATAGACAACTCGGCAGGAAACCACCACGATGAGTAGATGATTTAGTTCAACGGTTTGGGCTATGAGGGAAAAGAATGGCAGAATGACGAAAGCGTTGGAAGCACATTGTGATCAGTGATGTCTATATATATATATATATATATATATGTGTGTGTGTGTGTGTGCGCGTGTGTGTGTGTGTGTGTGTGTATGAAAGAAGAGAGAGAGCGAGAGAGAGAGAGCGAGAGAGAGAGAGAGAGAAAGAAAGAGAGAGTGAGAGAGAGAGAAAGAGAGAGAGATATATAAAATGAGAGATAATGATGCATATCAGCTCGATGAGATTCCTTTTATGGCCTGTCCTCGATAAAAAAAAATTCGGAGTGTGAGTTCAGATTGTTTGAGCACTACCAAGTGTTTTCTATATTGAGCACGTCTGAATCTCATTTACTGGTTTCCAATCTCACCCCTACACCCCCTCTCTCTCCAAGAGATACTGCCTCTCCAAATCTCTACGGGACATCCGACAAAATATTACCATATAACTTGTAAGTGCAAATAAGAGACTCATTAACCTGAATATATTTAGAGGGATAGGAAGCTCAGGAAAGAAAACTTACCTTCGGCAGGTGTTTTAATAGTGCCTGAAATATAATAATTCCACCACGAAGACAAAAGTTTCAACAAGAACAGTGTTAAACACAAAAATAGGAATATGATATTCTTATTTCAGCGTTTAATTATGTTCTTACAGAATCTCGAGTTTGTGTGAAAATTGATGGGAAAGAAAATGGTCAAGGAATTAAAAATAGAAGAGGATATACATGCGAATCCCTATATATACAAGTATGGTTACTTGTGTATATGAGTGAGAGAGAGAGTGTTAGATTGATAGATAGAGAGAGAGAGAGAGAGAGAGAGAGAGAGAGAGAGAGAGAGTGTGTTAGATTGATAGATAGATAGATAGAGAGAGATAGAGAGAGAGAGAGAGAAGGAGGGAGGGAGAGAAACACACAGACAGAATGTATATGCTTTACGTCAGAAAATTGTCTCACGAGATTATTAATCGACAAATAAATCTAATTAGATTTAGTCTAAGAAACTTGCTTATTGAAAGATCTTAGAGTGAATATTCAAGAACAAACTATACAACAGTATATTAGAAGCAAAGGGCCTTATACTAGAATCTAATAATTTTGTACCCAAGTGTAATTAAATTGACAATATCCTTCATATGTGACGATAGGTGAAGTTGCTAAATTTCATTAGCACCGGAGTCCTCTTGATCATCATCTATCTTATCTTTACTTGGTGTCATGTCATTTGACTAGCTATACCCCATATTCAACGCAAATATCATTCGTCTTATAAACTTTATCACCGAAGCATACACCTCATTGTAAAAACTGAATTAGCCACCAGAGAATCTCTAAATAAATTTCACAAGCGTGTGCAGTGGCTTGGTGCATCACAAATTATACCATAAATTCCCTGCTTTACGCATATAAATATTATAAGTACATTAGCGTTTACATATTAAATGTAGGAAACATTAAAAAAGCTGACTGAAAATAATGATACAGTGAAGATGAAAACAATATTTGTCAGTAACCAATATTAGTTTAATTTCTTCGTCAAATATGGGGGATCATTAAAAAGTTGACTTGATTTTATATCCTGCAGCATAAAAGTAGAAAATTACATTCTAGTATTGATGCTATTTTCGTAAATGATTTGATCCTTTTTGCTATAACCCTTTGTAGCTCGCCAGACAATAGCAACAGAAAAACAATTGTTTAGACCACATCCGATGTAATGTTGATTGTTCGGTGTTGCGAATGAATCTGTCAAAATGTCAACATCAGAATTAAAGTAAAACAACTTGCATGAGGGCGAAAAACCGTTTAAGAAATCCAACATGGTGGATATTTGACTTCTATTCTCACTCGTTCTTCACTATTTGTGCAAAATACGTGGGTATTTTTGATTAGATGCAGCAATGGAACTTCAGACGAATGAGAGATGACTGGCTTTGTTTTGCTTATTTCAATCTATTTTATTGTATCTCAATACCAAACAGTAGAAGTCAACGATATTAAAGTTATATCAAAATCTACACTATTCGACAAAGCAGTTCCCTCTTTTCTCAATGCGGTACTCACTTCTCGTCATAGTATTATGTGCAATCAATCCTAATATGCTTCATTTCATCAGGTTTAGATAAACTACGAAATCTGAAGGGTTTCTCTCGCGTAGCTAATTTAGAAAAAAAAATCTCAGACAGGTTTCAATCATTACTTCTATCTATAATACTTTTCCAATTTTAGCTTGCTTCTTTTCTTGTTTCTTCTACTCTCTCCCTAACTCTCTCGATATTCTCAATCACACAAATTTACAATATTCCTCCATTTTAATTTCTCCCTTATTTATTCATCTACAACCAAACCAACAATAGTAATATATTTCTCTTCTATACTTCAAGAAGGCCAAGAATTAAACAAGTTTGAGCTTTCACTCTTTACTATAATTAAACTTATCGAAAACGCTATAGAATTATTGCTACTGGCATAGGCGATCAACAGATTTTACCATCCGTTTTTTCGACTTCTTTCATTGGAGAAATACCTAGGAATGAATTGTTAAGTTTCAGAACCACGAACGTAGCAAAAGAAAATTAAAAAAAACAACAAAAAAAAAACAATGGCGTTAGTGCCACAAGTATTTCAGAAATAAAGTAAAGATACTCCAGGAAATGGAAATGAAACGTGACAATATCTGTTAGACTCAAATTAGACACATTCGATTTAAATTTATTCAAAAGAAATTAATGAAATAGCAGGTGTTTTTAAACAAGAACAAAGCTCCACTTCACGAGTTAGTAGGTTTAAAGTTATATTTACTTTTCACACATTATCACTCTTTCCCGCCATAACGACTATACCGATGTCAATGTCATTTTCTTTAATCCATAATTGGTATAAATTAATTAAGAAAAGGTAAAATGTTTAGTCAGAATCCTGGTCGTTCTTGGAAAACTCTTATTCATTTTAGATTGAAGAAACTCACGCAAAGTTTTACACTGAGATTGAAGCTGAAACTTGTTTGAAAGCGAATATCTCATAAATATCTCACAAATAGTTAATTTGCAGCAATTAAGTTCGTTTTTCTTCTCAGTAGAAATCACATAATTAGGTCAAAGGGCGTAACAAAGCAAAAGTCCGGCATGTTGGTCAGATTCCTTTTTACATGTTCATTTTGTTATTCAGTTCGGTCCACAGTAAATGTTGGTATGTTATATAGCAGTCACACTGTGAGAAATGAAGGCTCATTGGAAAGGAAGCCTGAAGCTTCATGCAAATTGATGTATCATAACACAGAGATTAATTACATTTCCCAATCAAGGATATATAAGGATTTTGTGAGCATTTTAAATAATAATGTATATGCTTATTTACTGGTGTAATTTAGTTCAGGTATGTATATGAGTATATAAATGTGTGTATATATGTGTGTGGGTGGTGGTGGTGGGGGTGAATGTAAATCTTTCGATATGTGCGTGTATGTGTGTAAATGTGTGTTTACGCTAGTATTAAAGCGAGACATCCTTCAGAAACAACAATATAAACAAATTACAGCTGCTTCATTCTCAGATATTAAAAGGCATCGTTGTTATGTTCAACAGTTTTGTTTCAGCTACCTGAGCAATAAATCTTCGGGATATTATTAAAACGCACATACTCGCGTGACACGGATATGATCAAAGATACGTATACAAACATGCTTACACAATTCCCACTCACTTAATATATATATATACACATACGTACACACGCAAGCACACAGACACACATACACACATATCATTTGAGAAATCTGTTTTTATTCAGATATATTTCGATATACTTAATGCAAGGATATACTCATGTATGGGAGTATACAGCTGAAACGAAATCATGGATACATCACTTCTAGATTTTACATTGAACTGCCAGGCTATCTATCTATTTATCTATCTATCTATCTATCTATCTATCTATCTATCTATCTATCTATCTATCTATCTATCTATCTATCTGGCTGCCTGTCTATCTGTCTCTCTGTATGTCTGTCTGTCCATCCGTCCGTCCGTCCGTCCGTCCATCCATCCATCCATCCATCTATCTATCTATCTATCTATCTATTTATCTATCTATCTATTTATGCATACATACATATATGCATACATACATATATGCATACATACATATATGCATACATACATACAAACATACATATATGCATACATGCATACATGCATACACGCATACATACATACATACATATATACCTACACGGTAATAATCCTTTTTAATAAAGGCACAAGGCCTGAAATTTTAGGGGATGGGACTAGTCGATTACATCAACCCCAGTGTTTCAATGGTACTTAATTCATCGACTTCGAAATGATGAAAGGCAAAGTCGACCTCGGTGGAATTTGAAATACCGCTAAGCATTTCGTTCAGCGTGCTAACGATCCTGCCAATTCGGCACCTTTATATATATAGCAATAGTAACAAGAATCATTGGATGCGATTCGTAAACCATAAAATGCATCACTACGCGCCTTTTCACAGATTACATGTCTCTTACAATTACAGACCGTACTCCTGGTAGGATTACAGTGTAGTCCGCTATATCCGTGGGTATCGTGTAGATCGTTTTCAAAGTAGATCATTTTCATGGATTCATTTTTTCTGGCGATATAACATTAATGGACGTTTAACAGTGGGGTGCAATAAACAACCCTCTGTTAAGCATCCATTAGTATTATGTCGCCTGAAGAAATGAATCCATTAATGTGATCTACCCGATGCTCACGGATATAGCGGACATCACTGCAATCATTATTGGGATACTGTGTGTAATCTTAGGATACATTTGATACGTGGAAACGCGCATTGAGATCCATTACATATTTATAAATTCCATCAAAAGATTATGATTATTATTACTATATTTATCCTGCAGAATATCGCTACAGCTCGATGCAATCCTAAAAAACTGATTCACCAATCAGCATACCTGAATAGGAACTTTATTTCGTATTCAGTGACCGCGTGTGCATCGTTGGCGATTTTCTTTCTCTGTCTGCCCTTCTTTGGACTTTTCCTATATTTCTGATGAAGATCTCCGATCGAAACGTTAAATCCTCTTTCTTTTCTTTCCTTTTCTGAGCTTCCAATAACACGGTACTTATTCCATGTCCTCGCGTTATGTTTTCGTGTTTTTTTCGTGTTTTTTGTCTTGCTTGATCACGTTTAAATTGACTACATATATATATATATATATATATATATATATATATACACATGATGTACTCTATGCACTTCATTATCATTTCACTCGGGATTCATATTCTTTGTAGAAAACAGCCACTTCACTCCAATGTCACTCTCACATACATCAATGACATCATCATCTTCATCATCCTCACCAGCGCAATCACTCCCCACTACCATCACAATCCTCATTATCAGTTCTCTGTTGCGAAGTCGTTTTTTTTTAAAGCTACAATCACGACTGCAACATCTACTATACCATCACTATGAAAAAAGGTATCATTATTCCCCGTCCCATCCCCATCCCGACATCTATCATCAATGCGACCATCATCACCAGCATGAAAAGTGTCACCAAACCAGCTTTGGACGCGTCACGACTCTATCACCATTACAGTACTTTCTCATTATTATGAACCTACTTACCCCTATGGATGTTCTTTTTCGAAAATTATCGAACATCGTATTTGTTCTCATCCTGAGTATTGTTGGAACAACGCCATAGATTGCGCTTGTACTGAGTGTCATAGGCCATCAGCAAATAGAAACTGAAATTAGCATCACTATGCCCTAAATATTGTATACGACTTCAAAGAATTGTTTTATTTTTTCCTTGCTGAACAATATACAAGTAATCGTAAACGTGTATAGATCTAGACTCCACGTCTGTGTGTGTTTGTATGTGCATGTATGTGATTGTGTGTATGTACGTGTCCATACGTTTGAGTGCATTTATGTATGTATGCATGTCTGAATGTGTGCGCAAACGGCTATATTTGAATCATTGTATTTGTACCACTGCAAGTTTTTCTCAACAGGGTGACAGGGAAATAAGCTCTGTATAGGTTACACTGGTTAGTGCGAAAATGAATGCAAGCCAAACTTCCTTCTACTTCATTGAGAGCCAGCCTCCTGGTATCGAAGTTGCTATAACAACAATACTAAATAAACTGTCATGGTTGTAGTAATGAAGAGAAACAGGCTTCAAGCTTATATTTACAAGGATCGCAAAATACAAGTTATAAAATAAAGAAAAAAAATGTGATATGTTATCTCGATATCTGTTTCAAGATTGCTACAAATTGCGTGATAGCAATAATCATAAGCAGTATACGTATGATGTCAGAGTTGTTCGACCAAAAATGCTTTTGCCAGTCTACATCTTGGAAGACGTATCCTAATTTGTTTTAAAATGTTAATCTGGATTTGTCGTTGATCGCACATTTATGACAACATGCATTTATTACTGATAAATGTCATCATGTTCTAAGTTATGATGATCTTGAAACAGCTGCTGAGATAAGACATTACTTAATTTCTTGTATATTTTATAATTTGCATTTCACGCCCCATGTAATTCATACATAAAGCCTGATTTATCTACCTAAATACATATCTCTACACACACACACATACACACACACACACACACACACACACACACACACACACACATATATATATGCATATATATAT
>NC_068981.1:46935686-46936753 GCF_001194135.2 Octopus bimaculoides
TATATATATATATATATCTTCTTACATCTTTGTAGGCCTTGTGCGTATGTGTGTATTTATGTTTAAAATTACGCCTTTGCTTTCTACATTTCAAGTACAAATATCTTCCAAATCTGATACTTGTCCACTCTGTTGGCCTTATTCTTGTTTATGTTGAAGATTGGAACTTTACTCTTTCTATCTATTTAAACACCCACTTACATAGAAGCATAGAAACTTGCTTCCAATATCAATCAAAAATCTACTACATGTACACATTTTATTTAATATCCACATCCTTGCACACAATAGTATCACGTACACACACATTCACACTGATTTCAACCCGCCTTACCAATATTCTCCTACAGCTTCACACCTTTGGTGCTTACATAGCTTATTCTTTGTAAATCTATTCAAAATTCTCTACTCATATATTTTTCTCCTCCATCCTCGATCTATGTATTACCATTCCCTACCTACACCATTGATTCCTGGTCTTATTTCTACTCACTCGTTTTATATATCTTTTCTCATATTTGCTCATGTCATATATTTTATCTTTCAATCAACATGCTCATTCAAATCTCTCATATCTCTCTCACTTTTACTGTAACCCACAGTTTCAAATATACTTTTCCTATTATATTTGCATAAAAGCAACTTCTTTTTACATATCTAACTTTGCAACAACCTACTATTTTTTTTTTATATTTTGATGTCTTATAAACACCAGAAGCACACAGAGATACAGACACACATAGAGAGCCACACGTAGAAGCACATAGTCAGACACGCACTAATATTCACACACGTTTCACCACTGTACTTTTCAATCCCGTTAGCACTCTACGCTTCATAGACGCATTTACTTCATCAATATTCCCTTTGTTAACAAACCTGAGGCTATCTGCATAAATTTGTACGCAGCATATTGTATTTTTTTGCTTTTTTTTTTACAATTTGTATATCAAGGTACAACTCAATTGGACGTAAAGAACATCCCTTCATAATTACATTTCAGAAAGAAGAACAACACACACACATACATTTACACATATTCATACACACACACGTGCATATATATA
>NC_068981.1:46939038-46943606 GCF_001194135.2 Octopus bimaculoides
TCTTAATGCAGAATTCACTATATATACTACTAGCACAAGTACATAATCTTAATGCAGAATTCACTATATATACTACTAGCACAAGTACATAATCTTAATGCAGAATTCACTATATATACTACTAGCACAAGTACATAATCTTAATGCAGAATTCACTATTCACTTATACGAACGCATTTGTATTAACTATGTGTAGTTGTTATTATTATTGTCATCGTGTGTAGATGTTATTTTTAGCTCTAGATCATCTGCTTGTTATCGAGGAAATTAAAAACCACAAGCATTTACTCCATGACCATGCACGATTGTCCTTTTAGAATGGTATACTTCTGATTCCAGCAAAATATATATCTTTTTAAAAGAAATAGAGTGTTGCTTGAAGTAGATTTAGCTGCTGTTTCTACTTAGTTTTATCTTCTTTGAGAAGGGTATTTTACTGTGACAAAGAAAGAAGAAGCACTCCTTCGAATATTGCTTCAATTTTTAGGGATCAAATCGGCAACAGTTTCTGACAGAAAACCTTGTTTGTGTAGAGCATGTCACTTTGTTGTAATATTTCTTTTTAAAGCAAGAATATGTTTATCTCATTGATATACAAGGCGTATTTTATTTTTGATTATTCGTCTCCCATGCATTGTCTACTCTATTTCTGTCAAGCTTAAAATATTCTGTTATATTCATAACCTCCACTATAGTAGAATATACCGCTTGACTTACCACGCGATTTCCGAATAATATTTTGATTATCAACTCCAAAAAACTGTCCAGAACATGATATATTTTATTTTCCAGTATTTTTCATTAAACTTCCACGTTCTTTTCTTTTTGCTTTCCTTCTTCTACTCAAAGTTATGCTTATTTCATAGCCATTTTGTCTTCTTTTATTATGATCTTCTTCATATTGAATAAATGTAGATATGTTGAGCACAAGATGTGAATTTCTTTAGTGAACCCCTTCTTGCTTGAAATAGTGCTTATGTAGAAAAAATAAATACCTCTACCCTTAGATCTATTTTGAATAATATCACTATACTTATTATGAAGTTACAAATAAAAATGTAATCTAAGTACTAGGTTTCAAATTATATAGAGAATGCAGCTGATAGTACTAGAACCATCTATCTTGTGCGGGATTATTTTGTTAAACATTATGTAGTAACACATTAGCTTCTTAAATATGTAAGACAAATTGCATTCACTCTTTTATCTTTAATGCGCTATCACCATTACATAATTCCTCAGCAATTCAGTTATTAATAATATGATTCATCGGAGCATATTGAAACGGAATGGATATTTGCTAGGTTAGAATATAAGAAAAATAGCGTTAACTTTTTACAGCAAGTAACTGACAAATTACCTTGAGACTTAAAACTGCACTATTTTATAGGAGAGAATTGTAGTTCGCTTGATGCATTGTGTATTGTTTGTAAAGAATAAAAAGTTTTGAATGGTACAACAATGCACTATAATACAAAAAAAAAAGGAATATATAACTATTGTAATTTAGTTATCTATAGTTCGATGATATTTCGGAATAGAATTCTTTCTTCAGATATTCTTAGATGGAGTCCCTGCTATTGGAAACTGCAGTTGCTCTCTTGTGTATAATCTAATACGATTTCTAAGCAAGTAATACATACTTAATACTAATTCCTGAATAGGTTTGTTTAAATTTCATATCTTAAACTGATGTGTTAACGTCTACTGTTAATCAATATCTTGACATGATTGTGGTCATCGGGTAATCAAATCTATATTGTTAATTGATATAATCCTATTTAACTTGAAAGAGAAAATTAAGAGAATCATTAAAGTCTTAAAAGAAAGTCCTTAGAGCATATTCTGTTGGCATAACGATTTACATTTACCACTTGGTTTTATGGTTGTAGAATTATTGCTGTTATTAATGCTATTCTCATATCTTATAAAATAGGTAGTGGTCTTCCACGCTTAGAGGCCTCTAGCGAAGGAAAGCGAATCTAACATCTTATGACAATATGGACACATGAATATATATATATATATATATATATATATATATATACATATGAAACATATTATAACAGTAATAAAAAATAATAAAAAAAACATGCATTTGTCTTACTGTGAATATATATTGGAGATATAGGAATACCACAGTCTGAAAGAAGGGTTCTATCATCAAAACCAGGTATAAACATGATGGGGTAAACGGCAATGGGATTTGTAAGATATAAACTGCAAGGAAATAAGTTGCGTAGATGTACACACACCGGCACGCAGAGATGTACACGGAAAAACACGCACACCCATTTACACCCATAAACACACATACACACACATATAAACACATATGCTTTTATAAAGGAAATGACAACAGTGATTTCAAAATTTTGAGTTCCCAGTTTAATGAAAGCAAAAATGCTGAAACTTAGAAGTCACTGGCAATTATTTTCCTTTCATAAATTAATAAATATGCATTCTACGAAAAACTATCAAATTATCTTTAAGTTTAATGTTAGATTGTTTGTACATAACTTCGCATAAAGCAGACATATATATATGTGAATATATTTAAAATGTATGTGTGTGAGTGTTTGTGGGTGTATGTATAGCTCTGTGTGTGTATGTATGTATGTATGTATGTATGTATGTATGTATGTTTGTTTGTATATGTGCCTCTATGCGCATGCGTGATTTTTTTTTGTCTATGCGTTGTCTTACGGAGTGTGCATACGTAAGTTATGAGTGCCCAAGTCTACAAATGAATGTTCAAACTTTTATTGAGTCTCCCTATTCTCGATATTGTCAGCGTGTTTTCATCGGGATTGTCGTCCTTATCTGTACTCCTTTGTGTTTTTTTTTCTTTCCTCTGTTATTCGTGTTCTTTTTCCTGTAGTATTATTAATATCATTTTTATTACAGCTATTGTAGATTTACGACTGTCTTCTTTTATTACATTTACAATTTATTTTCGATATAACTAATTTGTCAGTTACTTTTATTTATTGTTAATCTCTTTTCTTTTTTTTCTCTTTTTCTTTGCATATCATTGTCCTCCGAATATTTTTTGTCGGCTTCATGGAACATATTTCACCTGCGAACGATTTCGTAGACTAAATGAAAATTGAAACGTATTGGAAATGAAGATTAACCAATAGTAAATGCCTTCTAAATGAAACAAACTTCCTTACAGAATATATCAGTAATTACACGAGTGCTGTTTTTACATATCAAAACCTTTCCAGTATCTGAAATAAGAAAACGGTAACCAAATAACAATAACAAAAATATTGTAATAATAACCATTGAAAACCACTAGCATCAACACCCAGCAGCATCAATAATAACACAATTCATAAATTTAACGGCACTAGTTAACATAAGGGAGCTAAGATATCATACACAATGAAACACAGAGCAATTGTAATCTGCCAACGGAGATGGATGCTCCTTTGTACATTCTTCACGTTATGTAATATAGCATTGATTGGAAAAACAGAGGCATATACGAAATACCGCTGTCATTTTCCAAAGTTTCTAGAGGTTCCAGAAGGCTGGTCGGTTCAATACACTGATGGCAGTCATAAAGCAATCATTGAAAAAGGAAAACTTGATGCGAAATCATGTGTCGCTCAGTGCCAAGAATTCGTCAGATACTGCCAAGAAGAGAAAGAAAACGGAAAATATGTCGTCTCACATGTAAGATACTCAAATTTTCTGATTTGCTTCTAAAATTTGCTTCTACAATGTGATTTCTGAGTTTATGTCCTTGCTTGTTCTTCCGTTCTGAATTTCTGTTATAATGTACAGCATTCATTTCTTTTTCACCCACCACTTATACCCGATTTTCTGAAATTTCTAATATATAATTTTTCATGTTGTATTTCGTTGTATATTTTATTATAAAGATTGTTCAAACAAGTTATATATACATGTGTGTGTGTGTGTGCGTGCGTGCATCCGTGAGTGCCTGTGCAGGCATATATGTATACATATTTATGTATATATATGCATATAGGTGTGTGTGTATGTGCATTATATATATATATCCATTTCTGTTTTCCTTTTTATGGTGTTCGTCTTGACTTATATATATTTTAATATTTTCATCATTCATTTCATTTTCATTGTGTTACATCTTCCTCTTTCTATTTTCCTGTTTTGCGGTTTCTTTTTTTCGTTATTTTCATCAAATTGCTATCTATCTGTTACACTTTCCGTAAATTTATTTGATGCACCGTTCGTTTTTGTTCACAAAATAAAAGCAAACTCTTTCCTTCTGTTAAAAATAAAAACTGAGTTAAAGGAAAGGTAGCATACTGCAGTGTATCTAAAATATATTAGCAAAACAAGCTATCGAATAAGAAAGCGTTTATACACATATGTAACAAATAAATACATATACGCATGCAGAAACACGCGCGCGCACATAAACATACACACACACATGCACACACAGACACATGTGCACACATGCACACACTTATGCATATGTGTGTATATACATACGCATTTATCTCTATTTCTCGCGACCTGGCTATATGTCTGTGTCTCTCCTTCACTATATATATATATATATATAT
>NC_068981.1:46943630-46952050 GCF_001194135.2 Octopus bimaculoides
ATATATATGGTGCGGTGAATAAATTGTCGCCTTACCCAAAAATAAGAATAGTACTGACTTCTGATTTTAACAGAAGTATTTTACAAAAATGACATAAAAATATCTTGAAATACTAAAGCGTAAATCCATTCAATAACATGGCCATTGTCTTCAACCAGAGCTTCTAGACGACTTGGGAATCTCCTGCCACTCTTCTGATTATGTTGGTGAATGCTCTCGTAATCCTTGCCTTCAGTTCATCTTTAGTGTTACAATGAATTTTGTTGGTCACTTGCTCAAAAACGCCCCAAAATAATAATCAAGGAGTGGGGTACCTGATTGGGAAGTTCGGTGGCCAGATTTTAAGGGTGATGTTGTCGCAGAAATTGTCTAACAGCCATGGGTTCTCCTGCTCGTGTGGCATGGTGCAGAATCCTCTTGCCAGATAGAGGGTTTTCAGTAGCCGCCCTCTTGATTCAGGGAAGCACTGCCCCCTCCAGGTACTTGATGTAAGACTCCGTGCTGAGTCTAAGGTGTGTGCAAAGATGAATGGAGGCATAACGTCGCCATAACTTGTGTTCACTCCAAACACCATAATGTTGGCTAGATGTTTGATTTTTATCACTCTAAGTACATTTTTTGGGAACACGGCAAGACAACAGTTGTTCAGTGTGTTCACCATCTGATCCTGGCAGAAATTTTTCTGGTCTGAGAAGAACCAAAGCATGTTCGGTTGGAGGGGATGCTTGAGTTTATTCAAAAGCTTCGTTGCATGGTCTTTCATCTCGTCCTTGATGGGCTGGGATAACAAATGACCTTTTCTCATCTTGTATGACGAATACTAAATGTCTCCATGTACTACCTGCCCGATAAGAAACTCAGACAATCCCATGTCCTTGGGGATGGACCTGGTCAACTTCGAGGGATCGTTGTCAATCATAGCCGGATATCACCAAGAAATTCAGTAGTTGTTTTCTTTTCAGAATGATCTGAGTGAGTTTTTCGAGCTTCCGTACCTTCGTAATTGACTCATCCAACTATTTCCGAGTCCTCTGCACCGTCCTCAGATTGACCCCCCAAATACTCTGAATTGTTCGCATTGGAGCTTCCGGTGGGAATGCCAAGTATTACAGCATATGGTTTCCGAATTTCTGGCAGAGTGAATTGCGCCATCGTGCTCTTTTTCATACAGACTGTGCCGATCAACCCTTCTAAACTGTGTAGTCGACAACATAAAAACAAGCAATTCGCATGTGCGAAATTAGAAATATAAAATGACTACAATTTAACAATTGCACCCTTTATACACACACATACACACATGTATGTATGTATGTATGTATGTATGTATGTATGTATGCATATTTTACTCATTATTATCCTTTGCAGATTCCATAAAAGTCTACCAATTTTCCGTAATTACAATGACCACAAGTTATCTTGCATCATGCCTTCTCGCTGTGATACGATTAGGTGTGTATCTTAGAAAGAATGTGTTCTGCACTTCTGTTACAAATCTGGCCAATCTGCACGAGATTGTACGTTTTGTGCAAGATTAACTGATGTACAACACTCTATATGGTTTTATCCGTCTGCTCATATGTAATGCCAACCTAATTTTAGCTATATACAATCGTTAACACCTCATCTTTGGAGATCAAATAATTCCTTTTCCTTTCTTTCCGGTGACTTAAGTAAACCTACTATTGAAATCCACATATCGAAACACATAAACGTTAACTTTAAACGCAATTCATTAGATGTGACAATACACCGGTGCAGATAGATAAAATGAGTTAAAAATCCAGGGGCAAGCACGAAATTGTTCGTTGGAAATTATTTGTACTGCAATAACTAAAAGAGAACTGTAAGGATGGAGATATATTCAGATGTTCAACTTTTGAAACCTCTCTCGATTTCTCAGTTGCTGCGGAGCCATACTTTGAAATTATCTAGCAAATTCCCCAAATACCATTATATGCTGATTTTGAACAACGGGAGTTTGTAAGTAGCACTCCTGGATAAGAAAAATATAGCTGTTTCTTTCAAGCTTTCAATTATAGTATTTTCATTACTGCGGCAAATAGGTTGTCATGTTCATAGCCTGTGATAATGTCTTATGATATTCATAATACTCTGCTAGTTCGTAAGTATACTGTACTGAATATAATATAATTTCCTCACCAAGAAATTATGCTGAAATTATTCCTAGACGAGCCATGCACAGAAAAATTAGAATATATTTTTTAATCTTTTTACAAAGTCCAAACCAAGTCAGATTTAGATATATAATATGATAAAAAGAAAAAAAAGATTGTGATTGGTGAAGAAACACTTCAGATACACATGTTTTCTGTCTGAAATAAAAGACGGAATGATTATGCTTGAATATTGATGGACATCTTTGTAAGCAGTTTAATGTTCATTTAGGTTTTCTTGACTGTAAGGATAATATAAACGTTCATATATATATATATACAAAGTTCCATTTTCGTTACGGATATATTCAAGGCAATCTGTGTACTAGGTGATATGAAAAGATTTCCGGACTAGTTGTGTTTAATCAAAAAATGTTTAATAAAAAATATCTCAGTGAAGAATCCAGTCTTTCGCGCTCCATAGATGTGGCCACTTTAGCTGAATGTCTTCTCTCAAATGCTTCAACGCGTTGCAGTAGAACTCTCCCTTGACAGTTTGGCTCAGGGGGACAAATTCTCGATATGAAATACCACATTTCCAGGGTTGACGCTTGTGGCAGATCTTCCACATCGGTCATCGTCTTCCTGAGCGCTCATAGCCTTTCAGGGACCTTCTTCTGCTTTTGAAACATCCGAAACATTGCAGATGACCCATTGCTCCGTCGCTGTAAGCTTGCCGAATCATGCCCCATGTTTCTGTAGCAGACATCCCAAGTTTAACACAAAATTTCACATTGGCTCTTTGTTTCTGTCCATGACAAAATTGCATATTACAGCATACGCATGATCACCCCCACCCCAACAAAACACAAATTTCACAACTAGCGAAGTAAACACAGCGATGTCATTCGGCACATTGTCTCATGGCGGTCATTGCTAGTTCACACTGCACATGCAATCGTGTGATGACATCTGTTACCATGCTACAGAAATAGTCCGGGAACTTGTTCATACCATGTCGTAGAATGAAGTACAAAATAGACTTCCATACTTAAAATAATAATGTAGCTCTAAAATGTAAAAACATGTTTATTGTTCTAAACTCTCTAACAGGTTTTAACTATATCACTAATATTAATTAACAGTAAACAATAGGAACATTTAAGCTATTATCTAACTAACATATTTTTGTACATCGGAAATCATCCATTCTTGTCAATATATAGAAAAATTACTTACAGTGAATACTGAATATTTTACATATATTGTCATTTATTAATATCTCCGAACTTAGATTAGTCATTGATAAAAACAAATCGATAACACAACATGGTTCCCATATTAAAGTCCAAAGAGAGGTTTATCTTTAAAAGAATTTCAAAAATGTTTTTAATAAATGTTCATTTAATTCAGTCTATTTAAAATTCACTGTTGAAATATAATAGCACATTTTGTTAGACTTTATAGTCTTGAATAATATTGATTTTTGTCAATGACATGTTCAGAGAATAAATAATAGCATTTTTCATCGATACCACAAAAGTTTAATTATTAAATGTTGGATTATTGAACGTAGTTGTTAGCCTATCAAAGTATAAACAAATATTTCGAGTCCATTGTTGTAAACAAACAATTAAACTCAACTCCGTAATAGTGGACTATGTGATTACAAAAACGCGCTAAAGTTTTCTTTTTACACATTAATATAGAATCTATGATATAAAGGAATCACTGACGCCAATAAGCACATTTAGTATTAAATACTGCAGCATTGAGAAGTGAGGTGTGTAGCTCAAAAGAACAATGCAGGCCCTATCCGTGTTTCGAACACGCGACCATTTGATCGATAATCCAATACCTTAAATGGATTATCGTCTTCACACACACGCGCAAAATGCATGCATGCGTTTATACGAGAGAGGAAAGCAGACAGAGACAGTGATAAAGATGGATTGAGAGAGCGAAAGAGAGAAAGAAAGTGAAAGAGAAAAGCGAAGACAGACAAAGATGGAGAGATAGATAACATTTAGATAATTGTAGTTGTATCTGTCAGGTGATAAGTTTTGGTGCTGGTGTCTAAGACGAGAATTATTTGTTGTAAGGTACGTGTGAGTGGTAAAATATTTTCATTCCTAGCTGTTAGAATAATCTATTGTTTTGAAATGTTTTAGCGTTTCGAAGATTATATTTTGCAGGAAGACACTAATTTCAATTTATTGTTCAATAATTGAGTTCTACATAAGACGATATGATAGGATTCATTGGTAGAGATGTGTCAGGTTTAGACTTGTTTTGTTTTTTCGCATAATTGTTCGTGGGTGAGTATTTTTCAGTTATAGATAAAGTTTTGATTTATTTCCCACGGCTGTTTAGATTGTGGATTTTTTCTCTTGTTTGGGTTGCATAGCTTATAAATGTGCGCATATACGACAAGTACACATATTTGAAATTTCATGTATGTTTTTGTGCGTGCACTTGAGGACTCTATATCTGAAAGAAAGTTCCATATTACAATATCTCAATTGTAAACAGACTAAAATAAAAGTATTTTGTTTCTTCAAATGCCAGAGAATTTGATTAATTTTTACGGAGAAAGAGTTATTACTAATCCAAGACATCTTCAGTATTTGAAAATATCTCAATTATGCACAGTCATTATCGCTTACAATGCTTGATGATGCAGCTGATACTTTAAACATTTCCTCACTCTAAATCTTTATATGTGTCCTCATTCAACTGACGAGCAAACTAATTATATGTTAACGAAAGAATATACGACAAACACCTACCACTTGCAACATTTACTCTCTAGCGTGTTAAGCCAGTTTGCAATTTAACTTGGAATTTTGTAATCTGTTATTAAATTACATAAGTTTTGTGAAACTCTAAAATATAAAGTAGAAGAAATGACATTTTTAGTGATGTCTTTTCCAAGTCTCGTTCCTCACGAAGTAACACGATCCTTGTTCTCACGAGTGATGAAAATTTGATATTGTTTATTTTCTACTTTCTTCCTTCAATTGTGTTTCCATTTCTTCCCGAGTGTCTTCCCGACACACAGGGCAATGAAACTCACTGCACAAATGTGTATGCTATTAAAATAAACACACAAGATTGTCCATTTACAAACTCAAGTTATGTGAAGGAAAAGGTGGAAAAGATGAAAGAAGGAAAACGGAAAGGAGTAAAAATGTAAAAAATGAAAACAATGAAAAAAAGCTAAACATATTAAGGGGAAAAAAGGAAATAAAATTCACAGTGACACTGCTTTACTCAATACTTGTGACGTACCAGCTAAAACATCCTTTGCACTTTTTCCGTATATGGTAAGGCAGGGATCATTCTCAAATAATTTTGAGTTCCTTTTTCCATAAATTCCGAGTTCTCTTACAATCACTGATATTGTATCCGACTTCAGATGGCATAATTCTTTGATTCCAATGAGCAAATCACTATATTTTCTGAGCTCATTAAATTCTTTTGCCGAGATATGTTGATCACAAAGTATGCTCATGTCAATCAATATACAAACCTCATTGTTTTGGTTTTTAGCAATAATATTTGGGTTATTAGCTTTGATTGTCCGGTCTGTATGTCCTGGAAAGTCCAAAGAAATCGTTGCATTTTGTCCCCCAGTTATAGTCTCAGGGTTGTGCATACATCATTTGTCAGCAGTTTTGATTTTATCATGTCGTTATATTAACCATTGTTGATATTGGCCAACTCTGTCATGTTTTGTTTTAGACTCTATAGCTGTTACAACCTTGCTCCCAGAGATTAGGTGTTTCACTATTTCCATCTCATTGTTGCAGTATCGCCACTTGGGATCTACTTTATTTTTCATTACATTGGCAGTTAAGATAAACCCTTCGCTCTCTGTCTTTAAACCTGAGATCCGTAGCCACTGAAGGCTGTAGACCACTTTTGGTCTACATCAGCTTGTTTACTACAGGTGACATATTAGTTATGCAGAGGATTTTGTTTTCACCTATGAACTAAATGTTCAAACGCTATTTGCTTTTGCCATTGATTTTACCTTCGTTGCAACAACACTTGCCACACTTCTATTACACCGTTCAATCTGAATATTATGCATGAGCTCGTTAGTAAATTTTTCTCTCCTTCATAACTGAATGAAACTTCTTTCGCCTCTCGTGGTTTTCAGCGAGTTTTAGCATCCAATCATTAGATGTTTCAAGAGATTTTGGCCAGTCCAATTGAGGTGGTTTTGTAAGAGATTTCAAACTGAACCAAGCCTCGAACGTCTTGGGTTCTGGGAAGTTAAAGATGATCTGCGTCTACCTTTGGGTGGTGCATCTTATTGCAAGTCAGCTGCTTTCGGATTTTCCTGTCAATCTTCTTTATTTTGTTCATATTCTAGTTTAACACATCATGATTATTATTTATTATTATTATTATTATTATTATTATTATTATTATTATTATTATTATTATTATTACTATTGTTATTGTTGTTGTTGTTGTTGTTGTTGTTATTATGATTATCATTGATGATCTTTTTATTATTATTATTATTATTATTATTATTATTATTATTATTATTATTGTGTTTTTATATTCTTCAGGAGGAAAAAGATGATCCACGCGCCAAATACCTTTGCATGCAGTTTATTAAAAGGAGTAATGCCGTAATGCAGATACGAATGTCACCACTGAGCTCTTCCGACGACGGAATATGCAATGACACCCGTTTGATGATGGATGACTGGCCTCTCCTATCCGTCCATTTATTTCATACAACAGAAGTTAAATGCCCTTTTGAAGGAGGCTATGATTTTGATATAAAATTACCTTCAGGTGAAAAAGTGTGTACAAGTAAAATGTTACCATTTCGGTTTGAAAGTTATTGTGTTGACGAAGAAGGTCTATTACTTAGAATTCGTGATAAGACATGTACAGATTACATAGGAAATTTAAAGGAGGAGAACAGACTCCGTTGTTTGGCAACATGGAAACATGGTAAAGATACGTATGTGATTGTACGAGAAACTGATGTTGTGCGCTATTGGTGTATGCGCATCATATACGACGATAACGGTATGATTAGCAGAATTTATTTCTTCTTAGATATGATATGTGATACGAAAACTATATTCCCTACAAGTCGAAAATATCTTGTTTTTGAAATGTATCATCGGGTAATCCGAAGCATATGCAGTGATGAATTTGAAACATGTAGCAGTCATAATATGTGTAATTCGGAACACAGGTCGCACTGCCTGGAATCTTGTGGTGATTGCCAAATTAAAGCCTTTAGTAAATTTCGTGGTCTTCAAGCCTGTACCTTCCCAAAGGTTATGCATGGTACTTGGGTGAGGCATGTCAACCAAGGAACGAGCAAAATCACAATAAGTAATAACACAGTCAACATTAATACTGAAACAAATTGGCATTGTATTGATGCAGGAGAAGGTAACTATTCTCGAAGACGAGTTCTAATGAAAACATTTGATAACGGTTGCTATCCACGTTTTATGTGTATCGAACTTCATGAAGCAGCTCCTTCAGTTATGCGATACCGAGTAGGAAAAATTGTTCTTTGGCCTCTGAACATTAGTCATTTACTTCAAGAACATGTCTGTAATGATAATCTTTTTGCACATAATAGTCCCACATTACCTTCTCAAAGAATCACTCCTTTGCAGAATTTAGTCCGCTCTTATGATAAAAGAACCGTTTCTTGTAATCTACCGCCTGGACTGGGAACATGGATAGCCTTCCGCGACGAGAAAGCGCGACGTGGCTGCCTCTTAAATGACATTCATTTTGTACCGCACCATATGTTTTTGGTGATGGAGAACGAAGAGGGGAAGCACATAACACATGCTGAGTACTTTTGCCTTGCGTCTATGAAATTCATAAATGAATATGACACAATAATTACGCAAACAAAAGATCAAAGTAATGAATATTTGTGTTGGATGATCATTGGTAACAAGGAATTCATTATGCTTCCTGCATCTCTCTGTAACAGAGTTCACGCTGAGGCAGTCTTGAGAAGAGTTGAGAAGCCCTTAGCAAGACTAAGTCTCATAAATAACAGTGAATGCAAACGTGCAGACGAGGAATGGCGTCAAAGAGTTATAGAAGAAAGAAACAAACATGATAATGTAGAGGTGTCTAAATCCATTGCTACGAATACCCGAGGATGCCTAGCGTTAATTGCATTTTTTATGACATATCTGACGTTACACTGATGAATGTAATAGGTATATAAAATATTTAATTATATATAAAAACAAAACAAATATAATGGTATACGCAAATTATGTATATATATAT
>NC_068981.1:46952116-46954121 GCF_001194135.2 Octopus bimaculoides
TATGTATGTATGTATTTATATATATATATATATATACGTGTGTATAACCTTGTTTACCAAACTGGGAAAAGATTGTGTGCACACAAATAAATGAAATAAATACTAATAAATTGACCAAATCCAACAACAGCAAACATTTATATGAATTAATATATGCGTATGAGCCATGAAATAAGAACATGTTCATCACAAAAAAACAACACTAACAACAAATATAAACCTTAATATACTGATAAGAAGTAATTTTCCCATTAAATCATCGGATAAATAAAACCACTATCAATGAAGCAGTTAAAATATTACGAAAAGCTACGTCAATTTTTAAACCCTATTCTTTTATTATGGATTTGGTAGTTATGTCTGGCGATAAGCTTGTGCAGAGCAGGGAGAATGATTAAAAAAATTACTGACGATGTAAAGAGACTGAAAAGTGTCCAAGAAACCAGCGAGCAATAGAAAGTAAAATGCACAAGTACACAAAATGTTCACGGAATTATGACACTGAAAATAAATGATACATTGAGGGTAAGACAAATGAAAACAGAATAAAAGTTAATATAAATGGTTTGACAAGAAGACAATCATGGGTAGAAAGGGAAATAATGAGATATAAAGAAAACAAAATACGTTTTTATCAAAATCTCACTAGGGATATAATGCTAAGACATTTCAATAAAAAGGAAGAATTTAAACAAACGATTGTAAATGCAAAAATTCATCCGCTACACTTTCCGTTATGTAAAAGGCTCTAGTTGCGTGGAAGGTTATATGTAAGGATTGAAAGAAAACTTAAGTGAGTAGGGGAAAGGACGGTCTAAAAAAAATTGAATGAAATAAAGGGGGAAACCGAATGAGAGAGAATGATGTGAACAGTAAAAGAGATGAAGAAATTTGGTGTTATCGTTAGAGAATCGCGAAACCAAGGTGAGTTAAGCAGAACATTAAAGAAGAGAATCTATCTATCTATCTATCTATCTATCTATCTATCTATCTATCTATCTATCTATCTATCTATCTGTCTATATGTCTGTCTGTCTGTCCGTCCGTCTATCTATGCATGTATGTATATATGCGTGTGTGTGTGTGTGTGTGCGTGTGTGTGTGTGTGTGTGTGTCTATATGTGTATCTATATGTATACACGCCTATACAAGTATGTATATACAATGAGTCGAAACATATTCTATTATCTGTTGTGTTTCAACGTCAGGCGTGTTATATTTCGTGATTCTGCCGGGATGTATCTAGGTATACATGTATTTCTGTACGTATTATTGCGTATTTGGGAGTTGGTTCGAAATTTGTTTAATCAATTCCCCATGTCCGTATTCCTTAAGTATCCCACTAAATTATTTTCACATTTTCCTCCCTTTTACGGTTCGCTACGCATATTAATTATATAAACACTTATGAAAAGAGGACGTGTGAAACATGAAGAAAGCAGAAGCACAAAGGAAGAAAAGGAAAAGAATAAGTCCCACATAACCATTATATAATATAGAGAAAAACCGTAGTACAGGTATGGATGAATCTATGCAAATATTCCTGTATATATGTTTCTGGCTGTAATTATGTATAATTGTATACAGATGAAGTTAAAACTCCTAAGAGATTGAAAAAAAGCGAGTATAGTCTATGAAAAATTAGAATAGACAAAATAATAAAAAAAAAAAAAAGAAAAGAGAGAAAATAAATACCAAACTTGATTCTATGACTCTTTCCTTCTGCGCTGTCTACCCTCATGATGAATGGATCTAACAAATTTGTAATATTTTTTGAAAGAGAAAATGAGATGGTTAGAATATTGATAAGCATTGGTTCCCTAATGTGCAATTTGAGATACAGAATACGTATTGTGCTATTACTTGCTTCCGATATATATATGACGCTAGAAGTTGCACAGTTGAATTCCCATGAGACCACATATATCTCTAAGCGAATACATATTCAAATGCTAGAATATAGAAGATAATCTGTGTGCATGGCTGAATATCGTTATATATATAT
>NC_068981.1:46954235-46955174 GCF_001194135.2 Octopus bimaculoides
ATATATATAATTAAGATTTAAATAGTAAGGGTGATAAATTGGATACTAATTTAATTAAAACCAATTTAAAACCAGTGGCCTAGCATAAAGAAAATTCTGAAAATTCAGAAAAATTATATAACATACATATGAGAAGGGATGACCACTAAGTGGATATCCATTATGCTAGACATAAACCATCTACGGTCAAACCACAAAAAAAAAAGAATGTTCTCTAGGTAAATTCACACACACCAGAAAATGAACGGGCAAGACAAATGAAAATATACAAAATAAAATATTAATCGTAGACCAGGCTTCGCACATTATTGGATTAATGTAATGTTTACTTACATAACCCATCAGTTGCTCATCAGTACGACCGTTCAATTCAATATAATTTGCAGAATTCAGTATAACTTGCAGTCCAGCTCTGGGACTTTTGAAAATAATTCCGATGTAATCGGTAGAACTGTACGCATGTCTAATCTTATGTGGACAACTCGTGAAATGTTCTGCAAATTATATTGAATTGAACGGTCGTACTCTTAAGTCACGGATAGGTTATGTGAGTAAAAATTACATTAATCCAATAATGTGTGAAACCTGGTGTATGATAAATTATTTATTTTGTATATTTTCATTTGTCTTGCCCGTTCATTTTCTGGTGTGCGCTGAATTTCCCTAGAGAACATTCTCTTCTCTTGTGGTTTGACCGTAGATGGTCTGTCACTAGCATAATGGATGTCCACTTAGTGGGCATCTCCTCCCATATGAATGTTATATATGTGTGTGTAAAATCTATCATACGTTGATATATGCATGTATATTCAAATATAAGGGTGTATAAATATGTGTACATATGTGTTCACAATATAAAACATATATTCGTATACACACACACGCACACATATATGTATGTTTTCATATATGTATATATATATATATATATATATATAT
>NC_068981.1:46961173-46962008 GCF_001194135.2 Octopus bimaculoides
TATATGTATGTGTGTGTGTGTGTGTGTGTGTGTGTGTGTGTGTGTGTATATATATAGACATACATTTATATATATATATGGGCATGTATAATATTTACGTTTGCATTTTTGATATAATATACATGTATGCCTACTGGTACACAAGCTTTCGATTATATATATATTTAAGCCTTTATATTTATATGCTCGTATAAATATATTTACAAAACATGTTGTTGCTGATTTGAACTGATCAGCTGTAATCTAAGCCACAATATATCGAAGACCTCTCATGCACTGCACTCACGCACATATACATACATATTATATATAAACAAACAACATTATCACTCTCTTCTTATTCCTAGACACACACACACACGTGTGTGCATGTACACAATATATATCCATATGTATTTATATAGGCATGTCTGTAATTGTATGCACACAATCATATATAACTGCTAAATCTGTATCTATCCATCCAACTATGAATATACACATATATATGTGTATACACACACACACACATACACATACAAACATATGCACACACATAAACCCGTTCAGTAACTCTAGGGCATAGTACGTTTACGTTTACCATGCGGAGAACACCCCAATGTCTACAAGATGCGGTAAAAGCTGTGCGTATATGCGAGATTTAGACTATGACTTAGTGTTTCATGATAAGTTTCATATCAGTTTTAAGTGCCTACCGACACATGTATCGCTTCTATGCCTATTTCGCTTTCGTAGCTAGATATATGTGTGTGTATGCGTATGTGGGGGGGATATATATTTATACACACACTCACGCATATATATATGCACATACGTATGCGTCTAATATATATAT
>NC_068981.1:46963048-46963884 GCF_001194135.2 Octopus bimaculoides
ATATATATATATATATATATATATATATATATATATATACACATATATATATATGTATATTTGCGTATATATTTATGTATGTGTATACTCGCAGACACACACACACACACACAAATACACATTTGCATATACATATGCGTGCCTAGGCTTCAATTTTAACCCAACAATGGCAACTGTTAACATGGCACCGACAAAAGTAATTTGTGAACAAAAGGGGATAGAGTAATTCCCTTTATAGCAGCAACAGCATTCATATTTCGAAGAGAATGGATAATCGTAATGCAGTATACGTGTCTAAATGCTGTTGAGTCTGTTCAAGGTGAAACTTTGGCAGAATTTCATCAAAAGAGACCAGCCACAACATTACTGATTTACGTTATACAATACGTTCTTCTTACAAGTATGTTACTGGTAGTAGGAATAAAATCAAATTGTCAACATTAATAACAAAATTTGTAATATCAACAACGTCAAAGCCGTTAAATCGAAAGGCATTTATAACTGGTATGGTTATACACAAAGCTTGAGAAATTATAAGAAACTTACTGATATTTTTTATTGAGATGAGACATATTCTTTAAATTAACAATAGATTTTGGGATTGGAACGTTACTATTAGATGTTTCTAATCATCATCTCCACATGACAATAATTCTCTATTCACATCTATCTACTCAAGATTGGCATTCAGAATATATGTCAATCCACTATTTATTATCTTACACATCGCTGTCACACTGATAGCGTACAATATTGAATTCAAAGAAGCTTGCAAAAGTGAAAAAAGATGTTTGATATGAACAACGATGACACTAATATATATATATATATATATA
>NC_068981.1:46964052-46968776 GCF_001194135.2 Octopus bimaculoides
TATACAGCGATAAGACGAATCCTCGCCGCACACGATGTGTTATCAATACCATAGTAAAAAAAAAAAAAATCATCAATGTTGGAATGGAATTGTGTGCGCGTGAAAATGAAGCGAGAATACTCACAGAAAGCATTATAGCACTTTCAACATCAAATATATCTAATATATTATTAAAGTATTATTATTGAATTGAATGACGTTCAACAATTAGTTTCGTTTTTTTAAAATCAATATCTTTTTTTTTTTTTTAAATAGGGAAGCAATCCAAGAGAAACATACTATCGGAGACGTTTATTTATTTATTTCGTTTCCTTAATAATGTTTCATTTAATTTAAAGATATAAAATTAAAATCATTTCTTTAGAGAAGATGTAATTTGAAATAAATGAAAGCTTTTGTATTCTATTAAACTATTGATCTACATTAATAATATGATTATTAACAGTTAAATTTGACATTTAAACATTTTCCTACTATTATTACTGCTACTACTGCTACAGCAACTACTCCTACTACTACTACTACTACTACTACTACTACTACTACTACTACTACTACTACTACTACTACTACTACCACGACCGTTAATAATGATGATGATGATGATGATGATGATGGTTATGATGTTGATGATGATGATGATGATTATAATCATCATCATTATTATTATTGTCGTTATTATTATTATTATTATATTTTATTATTGTTGTTGTTGTTGCTGTTATTGTCACAACAATAGCAACAAGAACGAACACGATGCCAAAGCTGTCATGTTGAAAGTTAATAATAGACTTTTGTGGAATTTATTCGTAGTGACATACCATAATTTTGAGGTAAGAGTAATGGTTATGGCTGTGTAGGATAGAACAGAACAAATGCTGTTATACCGTTCACTCTTCTAGATATTCCATCTATCACAAGGTGAAAGATGAAATATCTAGGAAAGTGAAAATTAAACAATATATATATATATACATATATATATATTATGATCTAACTACAGAAACGAAGAGGTTGTGGAGCAAATGTGAAAATTATTCCTCTGATAATTGTTGCACGCCACACAACGTCCAAACTGGAGTACATTACAGATGATATTACCGACGGCATTCCACCAGAATTCAAGGAAAGATTCTTGAGACGGATACTCGTTACACAATCTGAGGATAACATCTTTATTAAATAAGGATGCGATGACGTTTCTGTTATAATAATTATATAATAAACAGCAGGAACAATACCATCAATAACACTAACAATAATAATAGTAATAGTAATAATAATAATAATAATAATAATAATAATAATAATAATAATAATATTAATAATAATGATGATGATTTATTTGTCATCATGTCACTGTATGAAGGGTAAAACACAAAGACGGACATAAAGTGTGGCATTTACATAGAATGGACTAATTTTGATAAAAGGGGATACAAGTAAACATAGTATACAAATACGCTGATGATATTGCAGCCCTAATACAAAGGGATATATATTTAGGGCTAATCGAGGAACCTCACGATTCCAAAATCACCCTGAATACAACAGAAAGTGTTCTATCCAAGAGTCATCAATCGGCCTATAGGCGGTCTCTGCCATTTTCCACTCTCAACTTTCGAAAATCTCACTCTTGCACAACCCATCCCTCGCTACGCTCACATTCCAGTTTAACGCGAAGAAATAGGCTAAAGAGGAATTTTTTTACCCTCAAATATTTCAACGCCATTCAGCATGACAACCCCTTGGCAACACACGGCATACATTGGAATACTGCTCTGTTGAAAGAGATCGGTGGAGCAACCATAACCATGGACTCAGTTTATGACGATATCTCTCCTACACGTGAATGCACATGACTGACATATCTCAAAAAATCAGTTATGCTTCGATGCTGAACTAATCTGTGAACTGTTTCGTCGCTTCGTGCGCATCTCGGACAGATTTATCTGACAGTACTTTTGTGACTGCATAATCTATTCTGAGCTGGTAGTGCACTTCGATGCAACTGTCTGGCGAAGAAAATCTGGAAGTTAGTCAGTGGAATCACTAAATTGAAAACTCTTTAACATGGACAGGCAAATTCGCTCTTTCAACAGACAGTGTTTTTCTGAGAATATCGTTGCTCTTCCCTTACCTCTGTAAATTGCAAGGGTGGAAGATACACTGACCCCTTTGACTGAATGTCAGAGGGCAATTAGTGCCATCAAAAGACAGAGTATTAATCACACAGTCTCTTCTCTATGATGCATTGTATTGCATGTGGTGGAGGCTGTCGTGGATAGAACTATTTTCTTATCGCACACGTTCCACCATTAACAAGCGCTAGTCTCTTTGCTAACACCGTGGCCAAACATTAAGCTATGTATTTAGCAGTGTTATGGTTCAGAAATTGATAATTACTTTCCCCTTGTCGATGTCCATTCGCAGTAACTTTACCAATCCCTGGCTCACGAAAGTAAGAATTCTTCCGTTGCGCGGCCAATTGCAGTCCCCGTCTAATAGGTAGGAACTAAACCCCGCTCACGTCACCGATTTACTGCCAGCATAAAAAGTCGGAAAGGTGCTGCTGGCAATAACATCTCAATCTGTCACAGAAATGTTTATTGTTACCGTGTCTCGTTTCCGCCACATAAACCCATCGAACAGATTTCTTTCTTACTTGTTTAGTCTCAGAAGCTTTAGCTCTCAAAATGCAAGCTTTGCATGTCGCTTCGCAGAAAACATCAAATTCTATAATCATGCTAACACGTCGGTGGTGATGCCTTTCCTAATTGCTTCTCATAGATTGCTAGTTAATTCCCTTCCCCCACCATCCTATTTCACTCTGTTAACATCTCTTTGCCTAATGCTACCGATTCTGATTTACTTGCCCTCTTCAGTGAGCCCGCTAGTGGTTGTTGTAGTATGCTTCCGTCTGTTGCTACTTAACTAATTCTTAAATCCAGTGCTTGTAGCTTTTGCGTCCAACTTTCAGTAACTGGTACTTTGTCTGTTGGTTTTATTTAAGACGACTGAACAGATCACAAACTTGTGGTCTATGAAACCGTCTAGTTTAAGGTCGGAACATACTATGCTATCCCTGTACTCTAGCCCAATAAAAACTCAATTTAATTTGAACTGGAGGACTAAAAGTGGTTGTTCCATATACACTTTGGCACTTTGGCACTTTGGCACATGCTGGATATCTAGTTCGCACTTATGAAATACCTTTAAACGCTTGTGCAGCTTTTAGGGTTTTTGCGCTCCTTCTTCTATGTGTTACACCCACACAATATCTTCCTTTGTCTGAACTAAATTTCTGTCTACTGTCATAAGAAAAAGTGAAACGTTCTCTGAAATATTTCTAAGAGTCTGAAGAAATGAGACTGACCTGCTTCTCGTTGATGCCTAGATAGCCACAATCCGAAAGTACCACCTTCGCTACCATTCACATCCAGGACAACTAGGCTACTATCTGGGTTCGGGAAGATGGCATGTATTTTGAGGTTCCAGGCTTCCAGACTGGACTGCCATTCCACCACTCAAATCCGACTAACAGCAAGATGGCAAAACTTCAAAAATAGATGTTACGGTGTGCGCTCCAGATATCCGTATCTCGTTAACAAGCGGTGTATCTATACCTAACTATCTGAGGTCGTTTAATAACGGACCTTGCTTTGAAACCGAAGCCGGGCACCGAACATATACTCAACCTACTGTAAGTATAGGCATTTATGTCAGAGAAAAGTTATGAAAGAGGCAGTTTACTGATCCTCTTTTATTGCCTCTATGTATTTTTCTTTAAGAAAACAAATCATTTTTGGAGTGGGAGAAGTCGTCATCCGCCACCGCAGGCTTCAAAATATATTTCTAACTAATTACCTCTTGAATTAATACGATGTAGCTCTGACCAACAATGACGTTCAGAAAGCATATTTGTTCATGATTGTGTGACTGTGTGGTCATGTTGTTGTTTGAATGTTTACTGTTTGATTTTATCGTAATAATGGTGTTTATGTGGGTGAGTTGTGTGGCAAGTTTTCTAACTCTCTGGGCATTCTATTTCTACGGGTTTTCTATCACATCGCCTTCAATTTAAGACAACCTCTATTTGTTTGAGACTGATGTCTCCTTTTCTCCCTGACAAAAACGTTTGGAAACGATTTCATTAGTCTTTCATCTCTTGATGGTGTTTTCATTCGTGAGTCACATGAAAGAGGTACGTGTGAATTTGTTTCTCAATTTTGAATTACTTGTGTATGAGGGAGGTTTTCATTATCTTTAATGGAGTTGGTATTATCAGTGGACAGTGTCAGGCTTTCTCCAGTGCTGTACAGAAATATTCCAGATTGTTTGAATTTTGACGCACAAAGCATTTGGGCTTACTGCCCTCAATTACTATCGGCATTTGATTGCAATCCCCGAAAGAGAAAAGGTTGAGAATACAGGTGACTCTCTTGGAGTTAAAGATTAACTAGAATTCCATCACAATCCTATTTATGTTGCGTTAAGGGGTGAATCTTCCCTCCATCTCTCCTCTGGCCCTCTAAATCACCATGACACATGTCAGATCTTTGTCTGCCGGCAGATTTTAACTCAAATTTGAGTTAATCTCATACCTATAATTAAACGAATAATGATAAAAAATCTGGGAGTTTCTGGTTATTATTGTCATTGTTCGAGTGTCATGGTTGCTGTTACACAGGGCTGCTAACGTTCCATAATGTTATTCCTTTATA
>NC_068981.1:46968874-46973282 GCF_001194135.2 Octopus bimaculoides
TATATATGCGTGTGTGTGTGTGTGTGTGTGTGTGTGTGTATCAATCAGGGAACATACCCTCTCTAGACATTTTCCCATTCCTACCAAGGAATTGCATTTAAGTCTTCTGTCTTTTTGACAGATACTTTTATACCCTAATGCTTACTTAGGTGAGCCTGCCTTTTCTTCCTCGTTAAGAGAGATTATTCTAGCTTCAACAATACTTTCTTTTTATTGCAATACTTTATTTTTTCAAATCTAGTGATCGGACAGACCGCTATCTACCTGCCTTCGACGAAAATATTGTTTTGTTGAATGAATTAGTTGTTGTTGTTGTCAAAGGAGACTGTTTTCATTGTTCTCACTGCTGCTTTTGTTCGCGATAGTCATCTCATTCTTGATCCTATTGTTTTTGGTTTCTTTCTCATTCGACCTGCTGTTATCGTTGTTGCATTCTTAATTTTGTTGACGTTCCCGCTGTTGTTGATGTTGCTGTTGTTTGCTTTTGTTGTTCCTATTGTCGTTACTGTACTTGTGCTTGCTTCTGTTCTTAGTGCTACCTTTCGTTGTTTGCTTTGTGATCAGACTACACTAAGCGTGTGACACACACTTTCATGACCTCGTGGTTGCCCTTATTCAAACAACTTTCACAGCTGTATTTTTCTCCACGCCTAAAACAATCAAATAACATTAGAAGCAAAACATTTTATGGGCAATTCCCCCAAAAAATAAAGGACTTTAAACAAAGGTGAACTCATCAGTAATTAGTGGAACCCTTCCTTTCCACGATTATGCAAAAATGAAACATAAAATGCCGTCCTCATGGATAAACACCACAGTTTGAATACCAAAAAAATTCTGGGATCGACATTCAGCTTAGCTTACCAAGCGACAATGATGATGATGATAAAGACGGTGACGACAAAGATTATGATTATAATTAGTAGTTATAGTATTAATAATAGTAATAATGAACATATTTGTTTAATAATTATAATCATAATATATAAATAATAATGGTTTTAGATTTAGACAAAAAGCCAGTAATTTCTTAGGTGGGTTTATTAGTTGATGACACATACTTTACAGGTATTTTATGTTATCAATCCCAGAGGGGTTAAAAGCAAAGTTGACAGCAGCGGATCTGAATTCGGAGCGGAAAAGGGGTAGAAGTAACGTCACAAGTAACTTTTACCGAAGCTCTAACAATTTAATCTGGCCGCTGCTTTAATGATGATAACAACAACAACAACAACAAAACCAATGCTAATAATAATAGCAACAACAACAACAACAACAACAGCAACAACAACAATAATAAAAATAATAATAATAATAATAATAATAATAATAATAATAATAATAATAATAATAATAATAATAATAATAATAATAATAATAGTAATAATAATAATAATAATAATAATAATAATAATAATAATAATAATAATAATAATAATAATAATTTATTCTTTAATTGGCCTGAAGAGCTAATATATGCAAACATGAAAGGACATACAATAACATTAAAAGACAAAAAAACTGGACGATACAATGGGTTTTGAAATTAGAGTAAATAACAATAAAAAATTAAAGAGGTAAAACCCCAAATAGGGGGAGACGCTTTACATGTTACTCGTAGAAAAACCCACAAAAGCCATGGGTGCCTGACCAACAGAGCAAGAGCCCTTCTTAAATTTTTCATAGGTGTATCCTCTCACACTGACCATTCCTTCAACATTCACCTGCCTTGCTAAAAGACAACACATCCTTCTGCACCCTCGCTTTCTTCTTTAAGCGAAACTTGAAGTAGTTGATGAGGGCTTGGCCAAAGAGAAAGTGTCTGACTTTAGCCCTTTCAAACAAGTCTCTTTCATTACAGCTTCTAGACAAATAAAACTTGCCTGCCCCTCCCGGCCAAAGGAGGTCGGTGGGGCAATCTTCACTATGGATTTAGCTGGTAGCCGGATCCGTCCTATACGCGACAGCAAGTGTTTGATATAAGCCTATAGGTTCGCAATGCTTGGGCACTAGATGAGGGCGTACAGAACGGTTCCATCTCTCTGCGCACACCTCGGGCAGGCTCGACTGACGGAACTTCCGTGCCTCTAAAGTTTATCCAGAACTCGCTGCGCCTCTAGGTAGTAGTACCAGCAAGGGATTTCTGGATTTTATCCATAGACCCAGGTCGGAAAGCTCTCCGAAACAGGCCAGTAAGTTGATCCTCGTTGACCCTCAGAGTTTCCCCGATAACGTCGTCGCACTTTCCTTGCACTAACCCTCCATAGGACGTTAGAGTGGAGCTACCACCGACCGCAATGCTCGCTTGGCAGAGGGCTATGAGCGCTTGACGGCACACGAGGTGCCAAGCGCCCCTCCTTGGTTTACGCCTACTCCAGGATTGCAGCTCAGCCAAGGAGGCGAGCTGCGCAAGAGCGTGTCTGACAAACGGCGGCCACACCTGCTCACCGTCAAGGAAACGTTTGGAGATGACATAGCCTGAGCGCATGTTTGCACATCAGCAACCATGGCACGCCCAATTCCCCATTCATCTGATGTTTACAGCAGATGGAGCACCTGACCAGTGGAACGTGCCCCTTCCTCAGAAACCGGAGGAGTAAGCGCACGAGCTTAGTCAACCAGCAAATAGGTCATGGGACGACGATCAATAATAATAGCAGCAACAACGATTCTTTTCTTTTAAATATAGGCATAAGGTCTCAAATTTTGGTGGGTATTGGATTCCATCAGTAGTTTTTCTCAGTACTTAATAGATACTTTCTTATATCGACAACCAGGGTGGTGGGTAGGTGAATGTCAAAATTGACCTCTAGGTCAATTTTGAATAAGAGTATAATAATTTTAAATAGGAATAAGAGCAAATTTTCCAAAGCATTTTTGGTGATGCTCTAACGATTGTGTTTCCACCGCTCTAAAAATATCATCAAAAACAACAGGGATAACAATAATAATAATAATCAACAACAATCATCATCATCATCATCATCATCATCATCATTGTCATCATCATCATTATTATTATTATCATCATCATCATCATCATCATTATTATTATTATTATTATTATTATTATTATTATTATTATTATTGTTATTATCATCATTGCAACGATAATACACATTGCTTATGATATACCATTACCAAATTAATAAAATGTATTTTACAGATGGATAACTGTAAAAATGTACAGAAAAGTTGATATTGAATGAAATTCATTATTAAGAATAAGAAAGTTACCATTATTTCAGTGGTATTTGTCAGCACTGATGTGTTGGGCAAATATTTCAAGCCATTTCTTTGAAAATAATCAACAAAGACAGGTGTTGGTTCGTTTTGTAAAATAGCAATACCATGACTTTTTAAACGTTGTTAAAATTTACGCATACAGCATATGTTAGTTTCAATACATTTTGATGTTAACATACGTCATGACTAGAAAGAGTTAGAGGTTATTAGAGATGTTTTCAGAGCATCACAGAAATTTGAAGGGAAGAATTTCAGTATAACTATATACAAGCATTTTTGCTCGACGTTCCACGCATTTTGGAACCTCTCCAATTTCGGTGCTTTTCTGTTTAATTGCCTGTTTCCTACGTCCGAGGCTAATCCATAATCTCTATATCTATAAAACAGGGGATGTTTGTGTGTGTGAGTACGTGAATGTAGTTTATGCACGTCCACAAATTAGCACGCATGTCGCTCCAATTTTAGGACAAGATTCGGAATGACACTATGTGCATTTTAGTGAACTTTCTCTCTCAGAGGTACCCGCGTATACCTGTAAAAATCGATAAATTTTTGCCAATGTTGCAGTTTGTTGACATGGCGAAGTCAAATCTGTGCGTACGCGCGTGAAGGCGAGAGAGAGAGAGAGAGAGAGAAATTGTATATTTGTGAGACGGAGGATGAAGGAGTCATACATTTCTCTGCCAGCGTCTGTGTGGTAGGCAGCAAGCAAACAGAAAAAAAATACCTCCACCTCTCTCTCTCTCTCTCTATCTCTCCCTCCCTTACATAAACATGCCAGTTACTCTCTTTCTTTCTTACAAACACACACAGCAACATTACACACAAAACACATGTTGCCGAAAAGAAATAGACGCTATCTTTTTATAGTGAGTATGCCAGACAGAAAGTGTGGTGTGTATGTGAAGTTGTTTTGTTAGTGTGAGAGAGCAGCATGTGTGTGTGTGTAATGTTGCTGTGTGTGTGATACAGGGAGAGAGAGAAAGAAAGTAAGAAAGAAGGAAAGAAAGAAAGAGAGATAAATGTGTGTAAGAGATAAAGAGGGAGAGCGCGATCTCTCTATCTCTGCCGAATTGATGTAAACAAACCCATGTGGTCTGATTTTCACGTTTAAATCGCCATTTCCAAAATATATTTATTTCAAATCATTTATCCGTATATA
>NC_068981.1:46973834-46976104 GCF_001194135.2 Octopus bimaculoides
TAACGTTTTACTTTCGTAACATCCGTGTTCTCATATCTGAACAGAACCGCTTTTGACACAGAGAATCGGGAGCCCTTTTGGTCATTCTATTTTCCTTGCTGGAAGGGTTCCTAACCCATGAGCAAAGAGGTGTTAGATGATGGCGGTGGTGTTTTCAAAGGGATGGCATGTGTAACCTGATCACCTCTGCCGATCAAACTCTCAACCCATGCACTCCAGTTGCAACACTGATACTGCCCAAATTTGACGTCATGTTACTTAGTTTGGTTTGAAATAAAGAACTTGATTAGCTTAATAATCCCAACTTAATCCCGGGCAAAGCCGGGCTATACTGCTAGTCCATAATAATCTTCCAAATAGGAACAAATCAATGACATGGATTAAGTCATTTGATTTATTTTGGTAGATAACTCTATCCATACTAACACATACACGAACGCACACATCATATTCCTCTTCATGCATATAATTATACATACACACACAACCTCACACACACAAATCCCTACCTAGAATGCAGCTAGTTTATTACTGCTATAATCGAACACTCTCATCTCTCTCTATCATACATAAATACATACATACACGTGGATTAGTGGTTAGGATATTCGCCTCACAATCGTCAGATTTTCAGCTCATGAGTTCGAAAAGCAAGAATGCACATTCTTTATTTCACGAAGTTTCAGTCCACTCACGTAGCAAAAATGAGTAGGACCCGTAATGCAAATCAGCAGCCCTGTTACTTCTCTGTCATGCTGAACTGCGCTAAGGATACACGTATCTCTGACGTGGTCAACCGCTTGCACGTTAAATTCACGAGCAGGCTGTTCTGTTGAGAGCACCAACTGGAACCCTCTGATATATATATATATATATATATATATATATATGAATGTGTGTGTGTGTGTCTGTGGATGTGTGTTTGTGTGCGTGTTCGTGTGTCCATTGTACATATGTATATGTGGTGATATATCTGTTTGGATATATACATATATATATATATATATATGAGCTAAACAGATATATCGATAAGTAGGCAGAAAGAGATATATAATGAAGAAACCAAAAGCAGAAATTTACGTCAATATGGAATAAAACACAGAGACACAAACTCACGCAAGCCTACACACAAACACAGACACACACACACACACACACACACACACACACACACACACACACACCTAGGTGTGCGCGTTCACACACGCATGAATTGTACGCAAAGAAAGGGCGCAGGTCATATACATAATAGGCATGTATCGCAAAGAGATCTTCTTCCCTCATAAGCCTTCCATTTATGATGATAAACCATTCATTCATGTGCATATCGGAACTCAGCATTAGTATATGCATATAATTAACTAGATATTAGATCTTTGTAGCAAGATGGAACGAAGTGATCTTCTCGAGGTCCTGATGTACTTAGAATATGCAGTGCTGAGTTCCAGATAGCTGCAGTGGTGAAACGTACGACAGACGTAGTAATTTATACTTTATATCTAAATTTTCTCTAAGTAGTTTTAAAACGTATCAAAATATTATTTGTATTCAACTATAAATTCCTTTTTAATATTTTGAAATTAGCATACAAAATTATTTATTTGCGGTTTAGATACCCTAAATAAAAAAGACAACTGAGAAACGGCCACATTCAAGAGATGCATTTCATTATACCCGATCGTCGTGGTCAGTAATTTTACTTACGTTTATAAAGACAAATAAACCTTACACCCGACAGTTACTTTGTTTTCTAACATTTTCCCGCTTCTTTCTTTCACTTTCTCTATCTCTCTCTCTCCACAAAGACTCACGGACAACGCAGACGCACACACACATATGTATTGACATATTTAAATATATATATATATATATATATATATACGACTATATGTAACAGACTAAAATATACACAAGTATAAATGCCAAACAAGTTGGAAAGATATTACTCCAATACCGAAGTGTAAACTTGATAATAATATATATATATACGTGTATATGTATGTAAGTATGTATGTATGTATGTATATGCATAAATATATATATATATATAATATATGTGTGTGTGTGTATGTGTGTGTGTACATGTATGGTGTTTGTCTACTCTTTACACAGAGTTTGACCACATCCTGTACCTACACCTTAGCCCCTTCATGTTCATGGCGTGTGATGTGGCTTTTTAAACCAGACAATATTCTGAAAAAACACCCACACATATTGCACCTTTGATTTGAACTACCAATACGTGCATGTATGTATATATATATATATAT
>NC_068981.1:46977106-46979222 GCF_001194135.2 Octopus bimaculoides
TATATATATATATATATGTATATATACGTATGTACATATTGTTATTTACATATGCACACACATACACACACGCACATACACACAAGCATACTCATTTTGTGTATGTGAATGTGTTACGTGTATATTGAAGTCAATATTTTTATTTTATCGCAAATATACATGATTAATTGTATGCGTTATGTATGAATGTATTTACATATGGTTTTATACGAGTTTCATCCTACTATTTTTCATTTAATTAGTGTTCGCATATAATATCTCAAGGGAAATTTCTTCGCCGATGGAAATATTCGGCTTTAAGCATCTAACAAGAACAGTCTTACTATGGAAATCCTATTGAAGTACTAAAGGAAACAAATTGACATTTGAATCTATCCGAAACAAATTTCATTCTCAATTTACATCAAGCTCATTTACCTTGATGCATTGGAATTTACTTTGCATTGAAATACAAAATTATAAACGTTATGTTTAAATAACAAGAATGTTGAAAAAAATGCATATATATACATATGAATATGTTCACATATATGCATGTATGTGTATATATATGTATATATGTATATGAATATATGAATATGTATATCCATATATGTATATGTGTGTATATATATATATATATACATATATATACATTTATTTGATAGTGACAAGTGGAACTAAAATGTTTTGAAAAGACTTAAATAATTAGATAATGAATTACAATTCGGTGATGAAATTAAACTGCAGATTTTTTCTTCAGAATACATATCTGTATAATGATTGCCAATGACTACAAGATCTACTGTTTATAATAACGTTTTACTGATAATTCTGAAAAATTGATTTGAATATGCTCCAGACATTCTTTACCGAAAATTAAAAAAAAAATTGGCTTCTGTTGCTATCTTCGTAAAACATATCGTAAAGAAAATACTGCGAAATATTTTGTGCAGAACACATGACCCAAAATTCCAATTAATCGTATTGTTACTATTATTATCTTTATGAATAATTGCTGTTCTAGCATTTGTTTTCGGAGCTATGAAATTTTGGATTTGTGTCAGGAAATAGGCATGCAAAAATAAATATATGAAAATGCTACATATAATTTCACAGAAAATAAAACAACTGCAAAAACATAACTTTCAGAACAATTGCATCTCCAAAATTAGGCTGAGTGTCACAGAAAAATACACTCTAAAATATTTGAACATGTTGAACATTATTGATTGGATTCTGGTTAAAAGAGAACATGGACTCAGGGCGATACAAATTGAAACAAATTAGCTTTTTTATCTGCATTTCAGCTTTTGGAGGAATAAAATATATTCCTTGATTTAATCTTGCCGATGTTGTTGTTCCATGAAATTATAATATTGTCGTAAATAAAAGAAATCATATTTTTTCCGAGCATCAACAAACTGTCAACTTTCCTAAAGTATAATAAAATTATTATTAATATGAATATTAGAAATTGAGGAAAGAGGTATTTCGTTCATCCTATTTAATTATATAATAAAAAAAACTATATATATATATATATATATATATATATTTGTGTGTAAACGTGTTACGGACCGAGAATTCGTGTATGTTTTACAGTCGTTCTGGTTCTCTAAGCTTTATGCTCTTTCAAATGTGTTTAACAATTTGTAGGGATTTCACTGTATTTTTTCACACAGCTGCCTCAGGCTTTCGTTTAGGTATATAAAATTATACGAAATGGTATGTCTGTATGTGGTAGTTATAAGAAAAGAAAAACAAAGCAAAGAAAAAGTCAGTAGAACTTTGAATGATCTACTCACAATTTCAATCAATCTTCGAATATTAAAACAAAGAAAAATATTTCCCGTCGATTTGTTTGTTATTTTAATTTGAAAATGTCTTGATTAGCATTGATTATAATTCGGATCATTGGATAATTAATAATTGTCATGCATTATATAAATGCTCAAATTATCGCCTCTTAACATTATTCTCATGAACGATTTTTAATTCATTAAACATACATGAATATATGCATACACACATACACAACACACATATTATGTACGAATATGTGATTAGATATATGTATACATGTATTTAGCCATACATTCACACATGTATTGGCCTGTGTGTATGTATATATATA
>NC_068981.1:46979611-46984611 GCF_001194135.2 Octopus bimaculoides
TATATATATATTCAATTATACATACATTCTCTTGAAGCAGCTATGATTCCTCAGAAAGAGGGTAGAAAATTTTAATGTGTTCATCCATTGATCTTCTCAGCCATATATGCGAATTGTTGTATGTTATTCTACCCAATCTCTAAGATGATAATAATATTAATAAAGAACAGCTAAAATGATTAAAAGATTATTGAAAAAAGTATGAATAAATACAATAAAAATACATGTCAAAAATACGAAAAAATTTGTTGGCAAAATATGTTGCTTAAAATAAAAAGAAAATATGCTACAAAATATAAAACTTTGTGTTATATGATTTATATTTGTAAACTTTGTACGTCTCAATTACTGTTCAACTTAAAATTGCTTTATTTTCTCATTTTTTGTTTTTCCTAATTTCACCCTACATTTCTTTTTTATATTCATCTTATGAAAGATATGTGATTTACGGTGTAAAAAATATAATGAAAAGCAGTATGGATTTCAAACATATTTATTGTCCTTATTATGCGTACATATATATATATATATATATATGTTTTTGAAAATTCAAATTCAAAGATGACAGAGGACATTACTTATTGTATTAGTTATTTATTTATTTTATATATCAGCTTGAAATAGTCGATTACTCTTGTTTATGTGTACATATTCGGTTTCTATTTAACAGAAGTATTAAGTATTAAGTGGTTTTCCGAATGAAATATTAAAAAATGATGTTAAGTGCCCATCTACACCGGAAACAAATTCCACTCACTACACAACATACTATTTTTGTTATTTATCTTATTAAACATAATTAACAACATTACAAAAACATTTAAAATTATCAATATATCAAGTGGTGTTTCAAAATGGAACGGAGAACAATCACATTTCATTGAACTACTTCGACGATGCTTCTTTTCAAAATCCAGATTGGGTGAAGTAGGATCATTCATGCTATGCGTATATAGATATAAAGTAATGTTTTTTACTAATTGTTGTAGCCATGTCTAATATATTTAAGATTAATTCGTTGTAAATGGTAGTTAAATTTTCAAGTTGAAGTAAACAACAGAGAAGTTCCTTTGACTGGTCTCAAAATTCGATATACTCTTAATATGGGTATAGATAATTTTATAACCAATTTATTACTTATGCAAACATTGAACAGTAGGTGTAAACACATAAGAGAATGTGCATACAAACATGCGGACATACGTACATGCATATATTCATACACATACACACGCACACACACACGCACGCGCGCATGCACAATCACACACACATTTTGAGAGAGAGTGAGATAGATTCATAAAAAGAGAGAGAGAGATTAATTATTTATAGTATCTGGGAACTCGTCAATTGCGAGAAATCTAATAAATCCAATAAGTCTGACATCTAGAAATTTCTCTAGAAATAGACTTCAATATTTTTATTTCTGTAATTCCGTTATCTGATGATTCAGACTTTGGACACTACAGAGTAAGACATCAACATAGAAATTTATTACATCAACATATGTCGTAAATACTTGCGTAGAAAACATTAAGAATTTACGAAATAGAGAAGGCGATATACTCTATTATTACTAAACTATATTTCAGGCACATTGTCGCAGACCGACTTAGGTATAATCCAAATTTCGTAATTGCAAAATCTGAATTTTCATCACAATCTACGAATTTTCTTTCAAAACTGTCGTCAAACTGAAATGGACATTGATTAAAAAGATAAAATATGTTATAAAAATGTTATTAAATTTCATGCAATATACGATTGAGAAATTAAACCATGCATATCGACCGGTTACTATTACGAATGTTCCAAATCATGTACGAATTCACAAAGATTTACTTCAAAATGTACGATATAAGCTTCTATAAATTAAGACAACTCATGCATTGAACGATATGTGATTGGACATGTATATAAAATATAAGCGATTATGTAAAGATGTATATTCAACAACATTCTGATTTCTATATCTCGTGTTAGGCTTATGTGATCGAGTGTATTGTACAAGATTGGCACAAACAGTTGAATTATTATGTGGCGTGTGTCTATGAGTTTTTGTTGGTAGCTCATTGATACGACCAATTCTTTCTGGCCTGTATTTACATCTGATTTCTTAAACCGTAACGTTTTGGTAGTATACAATGTGTATCACATTTGGAGGAAATACTAGTGTTGTGTTTGCTCGCTTCTTGTATATAGCTAGAGCAGCATTATAATAAGTTGTGGAACAGTCATTTTAACAAGTTATTTTATTTATCACCCGATGAGATACATCTGCACAACTGGATGCTCCTGAACCAGCTGTTGAGTGTCCCGCCCAAGAGGAATCGATGCTAGATGTGATGTGTCGAAACAATTCTCGTGATTAATAATACATTCTCATATATTCCATTTTCCGTCATTCCTTTGCCATATAGCTAACGATTCAGAATATATGCACTTTCAACTAGTTTTCAAAATTGCAGACGTTTGAAGGGAAATGTTCGGCAAGTTCTGTCGAACTAATCTTATTGTGCTTGATGTCGAATCTGTGCCCATTAAATCTTTTGCTTAATTGGTCTGTTGTACAACCAACATAAATCAAGTCTCACCTTCTGTATAAATCATAACATTTCTGTTATGAATTTTGATGGGATTCGCTTGACTCATGTTGTTGCACGATGAACAGGGCTTACCTCTGTTGCGTCTGTTTTTCAAGGTACAGCGTGCAGATAATCCAATATTAGTTTTCTTGGAGTCAGAAATAGCGGTCAAGAATTATATTATATTCTTATTCCGTCTAAATGATACAGTAGGCGGCTGAGGAAATGCATGTTTCTAACGAGCATATTTTTTCGCTACATGCTGGTAACTTTCATCCAACTCTTGAAATGCCAGCGAAATTTCGGTGTTAGTTAATCACTAAAGGAATTCTGTCATCTATTACATTGTGTTTGCGAACATTATGTGTGAAGTTTTGACCATCTTTACTAATCTTAGCTATCTCATTTGCTATTTCCTTTAATCCTGATTCACTGTGACCGTGTTTGACATAATGATGTAGAAAAGCATCTGCATGTTTCAGCAATCCTTTATGTCAGTACAAATCCTTTTTATCCTGAAAAATTGAGATTGCGGATTTGTCCGAATAATATGATGTATATGATCGAAGCGGCGGTGGATGTAAACGTGGAAAGACGCAGGTTTGCAAAATATCTCTGTCACTATTCTGCCTTATCTATCATCATTATTATTATTATTATTATTATTATTATTATTATTATTATTATTATTATTATTATCATTATTATTATTGTTGTTGTTGTTGTTGTTGTTGTTGTTGTTGTTGTTGTTCTTCTTCTTCTTCTTCTTCTTCTTCTTCTTCTTCTTCTTCTTCTTCTTCTTCTTCTTCTTCTTCTTATTATTATTATTATTATTATTATTATTATTATTATTATTATTATTATTATTATTATTATTATTATTATTAACTTCTTACTTTAATCTGCATGTTCGTTACAATCACTGGCCGAGATATCCAGTGTCTTAGGGCGAGTGAAGAGGGAAGGAGATATTACAGTATGACTCAATGCTTGGTGAAGGGAAGTGGTAGGAAAAGTAGCGAAATATCTTCATGTCATACAACACCGACATTTAAATGGATAGTGGTATTCTTACTACGTGGGCAGTACTGGTCAGCACAATCTTTTGGATTTATCTGAGACATGTTTCTCCTGAGATCTAATCTAAATGTTACTGACATCCCTTTGTTTTATCATACCTAAGTTACCCACAATAACAAGAACAGTTTTCGCTTTAAGGTGCCACATTTTTGCATTTCATTTTCTAGATCCTTATATTTATTTAATATGACAAAGTCCTTCACAGGTATATTTTTATTAGTGGGAACAATTGCATCCCTTAGTCAACGAGTATTTTCTTCTCTGTCTTTAGTAATTATATCTGGTCGATTAGCCTGGATCGTTCTGTTGTGTTGACTGGAAAATCCCAGAGGATAGTGACGATTTTTTAATTTTTTTACCTTGAATGGCTGGTTCAGGATGATTGCATACCATTAAACAGGAGTGCAGACTTTGTAGTGTTTATATATTTTCCAATGTAAATACTGTCCTACCTATCGTGGAGATTTTTATATTCGTTTGGTATCTGGAAAATCCCAGAAGATAATGACGTGTTTACCACCAACGACTGGCCCAGGATGATGTTCATACCTGTAAGTAGGAGTGCTGATTTTGTAGTATTTACATTTCTCGATTTAAATACTGTCCTACCCTAACGTGGTGATTTTTGCATTCGCTTGTTGTCAGCATAGGACATCCCGATAGTAGATGGTCCATTCTTTCGTTAAATGTGCTTCAGAATATACATTTAGGGTAAGAACAGTTTTCAAAAACATTAGCCGAGTAGTTTTTGGTAAGCATTCTTTGACCTTGTGCTGTCAATATGAAACTTTCAGTCTTGAACATTTCAACAATTGATGGGTTGTTACTTGGTCTACATTAGCATTTCGATGTATATACTGTCCTTGCAAAGGCTTCTGGCTCCGCCACTCCTCTTTACTGTACCAACTTCTGTTGCTGTCTTAGGATAAAAGCTGTGGTTTGGATGCACTTTCCTGAACCACTACCAAGCGAGCGGCCTTCTCTTAAATATCTAGCCTCATTTTAGCTATCACAACTAGAGTTTCTTCGGGAACACTTATCTCTCATAAACTGAGTGAAGGTAATCTTTGTCACTATTGTCATCACCACTATTACTTTTCTACATCTGAAAGTTTCAAGCAACTTTCTATTGCATTACATGCTGCTAATGTTGTGCCGGTGAGGTGTGTGTGTGTGTGTGCTTCATTAATTTTTCTTTTTTTTTCCTGCAGAATATTGTTTTGCATCAGTATCTTTTGTTATTGGGTTTGGTTTGAGTCTTTTGTTGAATTAGGTTTTGTATGGTGTGTTGTTTGTGCAATGCAGGTTGTGCTCCTCTGCTGGATATCAGGTATC
>NC_068981.1:46986620-46987701 GCF_001194135.2 Octopus bimaculoides
AGGATATTCCATTATAATTTTTAGCAAATGTTACATACGATTTTTTCATAATGCTAAAATTTTTACGTAACTGTATTTTTTTAAATAAGTTTATATGTTATAGAACAAATTATCTCAATTTGTTTTTTACCATTGATCCCTGTTTTTCAGTCAATAGAAAATGTGCACCTCTTACGCAGATGAATTCTGAATGTAATTTGGGTTCATTGTCTGAATGGTTTTATCATTACCACCTTACTATTTGGTAGGATGAAGTATTATGAAGCTTCTATTTCTTATACAAAAGCAATCTATTTTTCAGGCTTTCTATTGTTTTATATATATTTTTTATTCCACTTGGTCCTTATAACCCTTTCTAAATGTTAAAATTATACCTTTTATTATACCTTTGCTATACTTTTGTTATGCATTTTCCTCCTGTGCTCTTAATGTTCATTAAGATCACATTGTGGTGTCCTTTGTTTTCTATTTTAGGCCCCTTTAACTGATGATAATAAAATATTCATATAATTCCTACCCTTCCACTTTTTGGGCATTTACTATTTTCTTACTGACGTTTTCTGAGATTTGTTTTTATGTGGTTATTGGGAATCTATAGATTTCGTAACTTGGGGTTTGGGAGGCTATTTGACGGTAATTAATTTATTATCTGCAGCTAGAACTTAACTGCCAATTCCCAGTGGTTATAAGTCTCAGTATACTACGTACATTAGATATTTTGACGTTGATAAGGAGACAGATGACAACATAGCTATGTTACCATCTCATGATCTTCATTGTTATTCTCTCCCGCCACTCCAAATTATAGTTGGAGGTATTATCTCTCGAAGTTCATTTTGATACAATATTACCAGCATGTAATTTTTTATTCTCTAGTTCTGATGAAATATTCTCTAAAAATTATAATGGAATATCGTGCATGTTGAAAATCTATATTATGCATCCGAAGATGTTAATGTATTTCAAGTTGATGTAATACTTGTATTGTTCAGTTAAATGGAACCGTCTGAAACCACCGTAATGCATTAATGCCTTGATATCTTTGTTACGAATTTGCTTATATATATATATATATATATAT
>NC_068981.1:46988021-46991392 GCF_001194135.2 Octopus bimaculoides
TATATATGTATATAGTATATATATGTATATATATATATATATATATATATATATATACACATATATATATATATGTATGTATGTATGTATGTATGTATGTACAGAATAGGAGGAATTTCGATTATCCCCACGTGGTGCGTTGTAATATATATAAGAAATTAAAACAGGAAAATACACACACTTTACTTAGTTTTAATATAATTTTTAATATATCGACCGGTTTCGCTTTCGCTATTCATGTACTATGGTTTACTTATTTGAATATGTATTTTATTATGAAGAAAATGTTGTCCTTGTTGTGTGTGATGATATTTACGAGTGAATAACTTCATAAGTAGAAAAATATGGAGAGGTAATTAGTTATCGTTATTATTGTTATTTTTGTGGGGAAGGGTGATACCTGTTCAGCGTTCGGGAATGGAAAGGGAATATATACACACACACAAAAAAAAAAAAAAAGGTTTCGAAAAACTTATTTAGTGAGAGGATTTATGTACAGTGATGTAATCGTGAATTGAAGCATAAAAGCATAAAATTTGATTATGCGTGCATATTAAGAATGGTTCTCTATTTTTCAATGAAAATACTTTATTTATTTAAACGTTCTTGTGGAGAGATTGTGTTTTTCACTGGTAGAAGGGGAAGAGTGTAAAATTTGATTTGATGTTATTCGCACATTATTTTATATGTTCACTGCGAGGAATCTACCTGCATTGCGGGAAACGGATTTGCCGTTTATGTAGAGTGGTTCTCCTTCTCAAGGTCATACTTGTCTGTCCAATATAGTTGTGTTTGCAACCTGAGCAGTTTATTACAGGAATTAGGTTCTCAGAGGCAAACGTCTTGATGGTGAACCTCTGTCCTTGTTTGAAAAGAAAATCCTAGCCTGCACGTAAGTTGAGGCGGGTTCCACAGATTTGGCGTCCACATTTTTTTAACCGTTGGTATCGTGGTTTTTGTGTAAAGCTTTGAATTTGTTAGTAGCCTCTTTAGTTATTTGTGTTGCTTTTTGATGACTTTGTGCGTTTCAGGATGTCATTCAGTTTTGGATCTCTAGTTAGTAAACGAATATTTTGCACAATAGTTTTGAATGCCTCACTTTTCCTGGGGTTGTGTGTTGATATAGATTATAGTGTTTCGAGATGAGGTGTGGTGCTATGTTTTGTTGTTCTTAGTGTTTTGATGTCTAAGTTTTTAGCACCTTTAATCCCCTCGTTTATAAGTGAGGGTGGATATCGTCTTTCAGTAAGCATTGTTTTGAGGTCCTGAAGATTAAGGTCCCGAGTTGTTCTATCAGATTGTATTGTGCAAATCCTTTTTGCTAAATTGAAAAGGATATTTAATTTGACATATTTCGGGTGTCATGAGCTCTAGAGCTGTTGTTTTGAGTCAGTTGGTTTATAATAGATGTCAATTATGATGTGATTGTTGACTTTTTATCATGTGTTCTAAAAATGGGAGCTATTCTTTGTTATATTCCATTGAGAAATGAATGTTACTATTTATATCATTTAGTGTTGATTTTGAAATCGAAACGTTTGTCGATGTTCTCCTTCTAAATGATAAAACAGTTATCCAGGTATCTTTTCCAATTTTGTTTTATGTCCAGGTAAAATGGACAACAATATTTCTGAAGTGATACTTTATTTAAGGTGAACTCAAAATAACCCATTATTAGGTTCGGAAGAACAGGGTCTGCTTTCGTTCCCATAGCAATTCCGCATTCTGACGATAGTTTGTGTCATCAAATAAGACATAATTGTTCTGAAGTAAAAATGTTAAAGGTTCAATAATAACGATCTGATTTGTGTGTTCCAGGAGTACTTCGGGGTACTTTTGTAACCAACATTTGTTTGCTTTTATTCCATAGTCATGTGGGATGTTGGTGTAAAGATTGATAACATCGAAGGTAACCAATATTGCCTATTCACTAATTGCTTTTGGTACGTGTTCTAGCATGTCTAAATCGTCTCTAATGAAACTTGTTGATGTATTTTAGCAAGGTTTTTAGTAGGATGTCTAGAATATTACTTAGGCTGTGGGTTAGAAAAGTACCTCGAAGTACTCCCGGAGCGCATAAATCAGATCGTCATAATTGAATCTTTAAAATGTATACTTCAGAACAATTATTTCCTATTTGATGACACATACTATCGTCAAAATGCGGAATTGCGATGGGAACGAAAGCAGACCGTGTACTTGCGAACCCAATAATGGGTTATTTTGAATTCACCTTATATGAAGTATTACTTCAGAAATATGGTCATCGATTTTAGCTTTACATAAGAGAAAAATAGAAACGATACCTAGATAACAGTTTTATCATTTGGAAGGAGAACATCGACAAACGTTTCGATTTTAAAATCAACACTAAATGATATAAATTGTAACATTCAATTCACAATGGAATATAACAAAGAATAGCTCCCGTTTTTAGAACACATCATAAAAAAGTCAACAATCACATCATAACTGACATCTATTATAAACCAACTGACTGAAAGCAACATCTCCTCTTTAGCTCATGCCACGCGAAACACATCAAGATAGATATTCCTTTCAATTTGGCGAAAAGGATTTGCACAATAGTGTCTGATAGAACAAGTCGGGACCTTCGTCTTCAAGACCTCAAAACAACGCTTACTGAAAGACAGTAACTTATAGACGAGGGAATTAAAGGTGTCAAAAAAATTAAACATCAAAACACTAAGAACAACAAAAGATAACACCACACCTCATATCAGAACAATAATATTTATGTCAACACACAACCCCAGAAACAGTGATGGATTCAAAACTATTGTGCAAAATCTTCCTTTACTAACTAGAGATCCAAAATGAACGACATCCTGAAAACGCACAAAGTCATCAAAACACAACACAAATAACTAAGGAGACTACTAACAAATGCGAAGCTATACAAAACAACCACGATACCAACGATTAAACATAGGTGGACGCCCAATCTGTGGAACGCTCCCCAACTTACTTGATGGCTCGGATTTCCTTTTCAAACAAGGACAGAGGTTCACGATTAAAACTTTTGCCTCTGAGAACATACATATTCAAATACTTAAACCATGATATCATGAATAGTGAAATCGAAACCGGTCGATATACTCTTTTACTCTTTTACTTGTTTCAGTCGTTTGACTGTGGCCATGCTGGAGCACTGCCTTTAGTCGAGTAAATCGACCTTAGGTCTAATTCTTTGGAAGCCTAGTACTTATTATATCGGTCTCTTTTGCCGAACCACTAAGTTACGGGGATGTAAACACACCAGCATCGGTTGTCAAGCGATGTTGGGGGACAAACACAGATACACAAACATATACACATACATACATACATACATACATATAAATATATAT
>NC_068981.1:46991829-46994778 GCF_001194135.2 Octopus bimaculoides
TATATATATATATATATATATATATGAATATTACTCTGTGTATATATTACACACACCCAGTGCAACGCAACAAATCCCACAAATACCCCCAACCCCACATACATATAAACAAGTATATCTAATTTCCAGCGCAAGATATAGAACCCTCTTTCAAGCTGAACATCATATCAAAAGCGACTTCTGAATTGTACGGGAATTTTATGAAAACATTTAAGAATTTCTTCAGAATATGCACTACTATGTTTGCGAGTGCATGTTAACCCGATTACTTGAGATTTTTGAGGGAATACAGACAAAAGAAATCATTGACAGCAAGACATCGTTTCACATCACACACAGATTGTGTTTCCTCCAGATTTGGTAGGATGAGTCGGTAGAGTTTGGAGCAGAATACTTGGTGACATTTAATCTAAAACGATTCCTCTGAACTCAAATCTTCGGAAGTCAGTTCTTGAATAACCGTGATTAAACTTTTTCCATCCTCGTCGGCGAATGCATTACGTATTTGTATAAAAATTTTGAAATCTATTGGTTAATTTACATTCAATTTATTTTTTATCTAATATAAAATGAACTATGAACCATATTAATTGTTATCAAATATTTGTAACTGTCTTTATCATTTTTTAAATCAAACTTTAATTAATGTAATATAATTAATAGCCCGTAATTAGTTCGTACCGAGAAGATAAACCATATTGAAAAATCTATCTCGAGTATTTGTGGGATAAATAATATAGCTTAAACATAATTGAATAAAATGAATATTATATGAAATTTTGTATATTTTTTAATGTAATTAACGAGTGAGAATATATCCTACAAACATATATTAAATAATAATAAGAATAATAATAATAAATAATCCTACAATCTATCTATCTCTACATATATGTGTGCGTGTATATGTATGTATGTGCGTATATGTATGTATGTGTGTATATATATGTATGTATGTGTGTATATGTATGTGCATATGTATATGTATTTGTGTATGTGTGTGTGTGTGTGTATGCATGCATGTATGTGCCTACGTACACACTCTGAATGATTATTAAGTCAGTGTTGGTTAAAATACATTTTCAAAATCCACTGGCGTCTTCGGACAGAACTCAATTATTTTCTGAATGAGTGATACAAAACTGATGAGAGTTACGATCCAACATTTCCGATAAAGCGAAGTAATGAAATTGCAAACATCAAGACAAATTCCGTTCTGCAGTTGTGTAAATTTTTATTTAACTGCTGCCTCCAGTTTGACGACTGTTGCCGCTTTTCGAACAGTAAACGTAATCTTGTAATCACTCTTCCTAAAGTCTAGTGGTGTGAGTTTCGGTGAAAGCAGATGGTTTTCTACTGAATCTCTTGGTCCGATCCACCTGTTTGAAAACGTTATCAGTTATATAATGTGGCCTACCTTGATAAAGTTAGGCTACATTATATTACAATGTTTGTGTAGGAGTGCATCATGTTGCTGGAAATCGAACTCTAAACCTTCAATGTTAACTTCAATGCTTGGCATGGCAGATAGTCGCAGCCAATTCAAATAAACAAAGCCAGTCAAAGTACTGTGAAAACGAGTTTTATTGTTTATACATTTAACGATAAGCCGCACAATACTGTAATCATAAGTAAACTGATATGGTTCTTCAGTAATATACGGGTTTGTAGGTCCCCCAGTAGGGGAAAATGTGTCGGATAATCAAGCGATATAAAATTGAATGTAGCCTCATTACTGAAAAAAATCTGTGTTGCAAAATGAGTATCTTCTGCTTATGTAGACAAAACTTGAAACACAAAACTCAACGCGTCGGCCCAGATAAACTTCATTAACAACACGAAATATTCTTGAAACGTCACCTTTCAAATGGCGATGAGTCAAAATGAAATGCATACTTGATTTTGAAATTCTTGTCTCCAAAATTACATACCAGATAGATTTTCTTTCTCATTTCAGTGACAGTATGTCACATGGGGGTAGCTGTTTGAAACTATCTTTTGAACTATCATTGCAAATTTCGGAATATCCTGTACATGCGTACGTAAGTACGTAAGTATGTATGCATGTATGTATGTATGTATGCAAGCATGCATACATGTTTGTATGGGTATATATATATATATATATATATATATATATATATATATATATATATATATATATATATATGTATGTGTGTATATATATAAAAATAAAATCATTATGAGATGAAACTCTTCAGAGGTATTAAAGATATACCGATTAGAAATACCTGTCGAGATAAGGGTTATAGAAGGTTAATTGATAGCATATACACAGTTTTATAGACAACTATGATATTATATGACATTATGATATAATCATATATTCATGCGTTTTTTTTTTCCTTTTCTCCTTTTTTTTGTCCTCCTCAAGACACTTGAGTATAATATTAATCAGTTTTTTTCTTTTTTATTTAAGACAGAAAATATACACCACCTACTCCTACTATGTTGGATTGTGGAATTATTAAACAATTATATATATAAATAGTTTTTCTGCTTCCTTTTTTCTTTTCTTTTTCTCCATCGCAGTGCCTACGATATCGAATTAACCTCTCCTTTACTTCCTTTTTTGACATATAATACACACTACCATCTACCCCATGTAAGATTGAGGTCTTCAATAAATGGCTGTCTTTGTCTATATGCTATCAGTTAATGGTTGTATCGCCATTATCTTAACATGTATTTCTAATCGGCTTATCTTTACTACCTCTGGAGAAATTCATCTTACAATGGTTTTAATTTTATAAATATATTGCCTAAAGATTTCCAAATAGAAACAGCTGTCAGAGATTTTGTCATATTTTATAATAAATAAATAATTTTATTAACTACCTCTCCACTTTCTTCTAATACATACATACATACATACATACATACATATACATACATATACATATATATATATATATATATATATATATA
>NC_068981.1:46994788-47001614 GCF_001194135.2 Octopus bimaculoides
CATAATTAAGGTATCAGCAAATATTTGCTTCACCATATACCGTGGGATTCTCAGCTTTTTTAGCTGCTATTTCTGAACTTCGGTATATGGTGAAGCAAATATTTGCTGATCCCCCTCGGATGAAGGGTTGCATTGAAATTTCGCTGAAACAGCTGTAAGACATTCTACATAAAATATAAATTTGTTTATACCATTGGTCTCTTTATCTCATTCTTTTTTATATACACACACGCTAATACACGACCCATATTAAATTTTCCATTCATGTTGCAACCACATCTGGGGCAAAACTAGTCGGTATGCAGCACTTACTCGGTATTATTTGTAACATTCGTGTCTGGTTGACTCCATTACCCACCGTAACCTTTATATGTATATATATAAATAATTATCTAAATATTTCTGAATCGAAACAACTGTCAGAGACATTGTCATATTTTATAATTTATAACTACTTTTATTATTTACTTCTCCATTTTCTCCTTATACTTTAAGATATAAATATTTGAACCAGGGTTTATATGGTTACCTTATATTTGAAGTTTCTATAGATTGGTAACTAGCGAGTATTTTCATTGGATTTATGATCCTTTAATGAGGCTTATTACCATTACTTTATTCTATCATATATATATATATATATATATATAGTTAAAAAAAACAATAACAAAAAAAAACAAAAAAACAACAAAGTGAGGACGTGATATGGATAGTATTATTGGACGCTCAGGAAAGGAAAGAGAGAGTGTATGACGTTTCGGGCGTAGCCCTTCGTCGGAAAGATGGAAAGTTCGGAGAATGGAAGAACGGAGAAAGAGGAAAATGGTACCGATGCCCACGAGGTTACATTATATATATATATATACATACATACATATATGCATATATATAAAAATATATATACATATGCACGCACGTATAGTGTTCAGCGATAACAGTGTAGTTATGATTTCAGTCTCTCTTCACTTGAAATCTACTTATCTGATACTATTTAATTAAAAAAAAAATCACAAATTTGAATAAATATTCTGATGAGAATCTTAACGAGTTAGCCGTGGCCTTCTCGAAAGAAATGTTCATTAGATTGTAAATTAAGAAAAATGTTAACACTGTCTCTGTATAAAAGTATATAGAAATTTGATGTAGGTGCTACCTTCAATTTCATTTATACGCTTCGACAAGAAATCTCAACAGCTGGAAGGACTTGCAGCAGCACATACACATCTGTGTCAGAGTGACTGAAAAATTAAATCATATCCTTATTCAAGATGAATTTACTTATGACCATTGTTACGGTAATTCACTGAAACAAATACATCGGCGATATCATTAAATGTTAATTTCACTGAATTCAACAGTTGTAATCAAGATGTTTTATAAATGCCTCAAAAGAGTACATATGCTAATCAGATTTCTCATTGAAATTGATCAACATGTTTCTTCGATGGGCAAAGCAAACTGTATTGGTTCATATTTGCTTTATTCGTTGAAGCTACAGAGAGTGATGCAACGGCTTTTTCATAGGTAATGAGCTTGCTTCTGGTAATACCTTGTTTAAAGTGTTGCATATCAATACCTACAGGAAACTTTTGAGTAGAATGGCAATTCAAGAGAAATGAAGTTGTGGATAAATTGACTGAATGGAGAGACAACTGGAGCAGATATCTGAAATGGGAAGATAGGCAAACTAGAAGCTCAGAAGAGCAGGGAACTGTTAATGTAATTATATGTAGAAAAGAACAAAAAGAGGAGATAGCACACTGTGGACAACAGAATGGAGTATGATCTAATACCAATTACTCGAGCAGCTTCTCTTAGAAGCTGTACCTCCCAGCTATGAAAGCAGTACTTAAGTGCGGAACTCACTTAGACCCTGTAGAATGTCAGGTGTTGGGGAATGAAATATTCTCTTGGCCTCAAGAAACAGGCCATTCTTCGGGATGTAGATTTAGCTAAGTATTTGCTTTCGTTAGGATATGTTCTCAGTGATAGTGAGGCCCAGAAATCTTAGCTAAAATTTTCTAGCTCGTGCCAGTTAGATTTAATGGGATTGTAGTGCAGCAGTTTTTCCCTGATACATGAAGTGCTTCTGTGATGTAAAAAGAAACAAGGTCAGCATAACATCATTGAGTTATTCTCTGAAGGTTAGAATCAGTATAGATTTTAAGTGAGCTATCTAGAATGTGTATAGCTCATCCACGATTGTTGGAAATTTGGGAGAATGATGGGCTGTGTTGTGCAAATGAGAATGGGTATTGATGAATGGGATCGCGATTAGTTCATTTATGTATAGACGTAGGAGTGTCGGGGACGAAAAAAATCCCTAAGTAACACCAGATTTGTTTAAATGTAAATCAAAACATTTTTTCAGCACAAGCTACGATGGTACGACTCGATTGGGAGCAACCTTTGGACTGTTGAGATATGGGTGGGGCCAGTTGCTAAAACATTGTGCTAGGAAACTTTCATACGTATTTTGCACGAAGGTATATCTGACGCCTCGGTAACAAAGTTGCTTTCACCTATGTTCTTTGAAGTGAAGACCCACTGGTGAATGATGTAAGATATAGGGTAGTGAATGGGCTTTAGTTGTGTGGAAGCCATAAACGTGGTCATCCGTGAGGCAAAAAGGAGAGAATACAAGAAGATAGGTAGATAGATAGATAGATAGATAGATAGATAGATAGATAGATAGATAGAAGAGAGTGAAGATGGAGAAAGAGCTGTTAGGAAACAACCTTCATGGTCGGGGACTTCAATACTTTAGTAACGTTAAGGCTCAGAGAAGTAGGGCAATAGTTAGTTGCGTCAGATTAGTTGGAATCAGATTTATTGAGGTGGCGTCGAAGTATCTGAGTATATCTCAGCTGTGAGTGAGAAATTAAAAAGTTCATTCAGTAGGGAGCATTCCTGCGGCGCAACATTCGAGTGTAATGGTAAAGCATAGTCATGGCTGGTGATGTTTTTTGTTTGAAGTAACCGTGCAGAGTTCTGCACTCAGTGTGCGCGTATATGCATACTGGGGAACCTGATATAATGGCGTGGGTTAGATATTAAGGGGTTGGCCAAGCGTGTACAGTGTGGAAGTAATGCAATATCTACAGCGAATGCGATGGCTTTTGTTTAGCATATGAGGAAAAACGGTTGGTTTTAAGATACTTTGTGCACATAACAGAAAGGTTCCTCTTGAATTGGGTGAAAGAAATGTATGAGATTCGTGAGATACACTAATGGTTTCTTTGTATAAGAAGTGAACTACTGGGTGATTGTCACCAAAATTTGATGTTTGGATATGCTTTTCTAGAAGCTGTATTCCTTACTTTGTGGGTGAAAATTGTTGCGCAACAACGAATTAACCACTTAGAAAATTTGGATCATTGAACTTCCGCTTTGTTTTATGATATGAATAGAAATACCGAAAAGATGAAACATTGTTTTAATGAACATAAAATGATGACGCGCAAAAATGACCACATTGAGATTAGAATTCATAGAATCAGCTTGTCAGAAGGCAGCATTCCATTAGACACTCTAACGATTCTGAAAATGCACAGCTATATTTTATAGTAATAATGCTAATAACACTAATTGTTAAAGCACTTGAAGTTTTAGACCGCAGAAATAAATAACGTACATCATTTAATTTCATTATTCTCTTTTGTCCCATTATAGTTTGAACTCGTGTCTTGCCGGGAGTTACGTATCATTTCATCTGTTTTGGATCGATGAAAAATATTGTTTTTTTCACTGAGGCTAGATCAATTGATTATACATCTGCCAGCACCAAATTATCTGTTTTGTATTGAAACAGAATCAATATCAATACGATGACAAATAAAAGTACCGTAAGAAAAAAATATGTATAAGAGAGGAAATAACGACGAGATAAGGAATAACAAAGATAAGAAAGAAAAAAGACAAGAAAGACAGCCATGAGGAAGATCAATAAATTGCTTTCATTTGTTGTTTCTTGCTCACACTAGAAAATCATCTGAAATATACAGATTGTTTTGTTTCCTTCTAAACCAATACATCATTATTAAAATGAATGATATCATTATCTGAGACGATATAACATTATGTAAATACATCCGTAAGATTATAGATATGCCGTTGTTCATTCTCATTAATTGAATACACAAGCAATCAGGTTACAAGAAGAGTAGATACTAATTCAGCATGACTAGCAGTCTAATTTGAAATAATTGTAATGAGAATAACATTTATAAAATGAAATAGATGCAACTTTTTCTCGAATTTAAATGCGGTGCAGGGATAAAATTAAAATTACGATGTTAGTTGAAGAAATTACTCATTTTATTTGATAGAAAAGTTAGAACTAAATATATATAATATATCTTCCCATGTTCTAGTTCCAGTCATTTGATAGCAGCCATATTGGGATACCGCCTATGGAAATTTAGTTGACGGAATCAACTCCAGTACTTATTTATTATTAATAATCCTGATACTTGTTCTATCCTTCTCTTCCGCCGAACCACTCAGTTACGGGGATGTAAACATACAAACACTGGCCTTAAATTGGTAGTGCGACACAAGCACAGACACGAATGCACACACAAACATACACACATACGACGGGTTTCTTTCAGTCTTTGTCTAACAAATACACTCACAAGGCATTCGTCAGCCCAATGTAATAATAAATAACACTTGCCTAAGGTGCAGCTCACTCGAAGGTAGTGAATCCAGAACCATGAGTTTGTGAAGCCAACTTCTTACTACACAGTCTCAACTGAGCGTATATACAAATAACGAACAAAGAATATTCTGGAAACATATTTGACTTGTAAGAATGAGTATGTATGTACAGAAGTGAAGGTTTCATATCGTGCATTTTGGCGTTACTAAAAGAAAATCTGAGAAGTATTAGAATATGCAAGTGTAAACTGCATACAATGGTTTGAAATTTTGGCACAAAGCCTGCAATTTCTTAAAACGCGGTAAAGGTAAGTCGATTACGTCGACCTCGGCTCAACTGTAACTTCTTTTATCTACCTCGAGAGATGATAAGTTAAGTCGATCATGGCGGCATTTAAACTCGAAAAGCAAAGTCGGAAGAAATGCCGCTAAGGGTTTGATCCGGTGTGTTAGCGATTCTGCTACCTCGACGGCTAATTGACTACATATATAATAACGTCTTTCTCATATCTTATCTAGCGTACACATACCAGTACTTCTAGGCTTCAGATAACAGTCATGGGATTATACAATGAGCCCCACACTATTTCAAAGGTGTACGATAATATATAAAAGAGAATTAACTATTATTTCTAGCATTTTGAACGACATTATAAGGACAGGTGTACTGTCTTGATTTTTTCATATAATGTCAATGAGGCTAGATCACTGCTCTCTAGATTATCGTTTATAGAACCAGCCATTATTTTGTTGATAGTAGAATGACGATTGCGAAGTGGACCTCGGCACAAACATTAATGATATTGAAGAAACTGGTGTCTTCTAGATTTGCTTAGGTGTGATCGACGAAAACATAACGTCCGTCAAACATAAGATAATAAATATTCTTCATCTCACCTACGTTCATTAATAGATGTATAAACGCGAGGTGCATCCTCAATAAAGAGTAAGGCAACTATCTTGATCTTGTATGCTACGGGTGTGGTCTCGCAGGTGAATATCTGCCCGTGTATACGGGTGTGCGTAGCTTATGTGCTGTTTGAACATATTTTATTCGTATGCGCACACATACTCAAAAGAATAAATATATATATGCACAGAGAAAGAGATAGGCAGAGTAGGAAAAAGAAAGTGAGAGTCACAGATAGACACCTGTGCGTATGGACGCCCACATAACTTCAATGAAGGATGTATAAAATAGATTTACACAATCGATATTCATCTCTGTACCGAAATATCAGACCAGCTATCTATAGGTCTGCATATATCTTAATTTATTTAACAAAAGATCTACTAATACACTATACGTTCAAGGACAACTAGTGATTCATAATTTGTAGATAAATTTACATAGACATTTTTTCCAGTCTAAAATAATTGGTAGCATGGTTGATACCTACGAACCTCAGGGGAGACAATCCTAAAACATAACAAACACTTTTATTTAGTAATTATAAGTTCTCAAAAAGTGCTTACTTCAAACTTTGTCTAGAAACAGACTCTAGCTTACAACATACTTCCGTTAATATATAAGAAACAGACATTACATTTGCAAATTTCTATATGAATACAATCTGTGTCAATTATCGTACAGTAAGTACTTGAACAATGTTACGAAGTGAATTACATATGAACATGGCTATGAATCCATTTTATCCAGTATTCAGGTATTCGGAGTCTATTTCAGATACAATTTTAATTACATTCGAAAGTGTCAATACTATATATGCCCCCATTTATCTCCTCATTATTGAACTAGTTGGATCGTGTTCTTCAGAAATGCACACTAAGGCATTTTTAAAACTAATATTAGAATGATTTTCAAACTTTAGAATTTGTGAGCATCGGCGGCTTTTATATGTAGCAGCATTACAGACATAGTCTTGAACAGTTGCTGAGACAACAATTTCTTAGATTTTAGTCGATATCGAATCGATAATTATTTTATAGATCTTGTACAAAAGGAAATACAACGTTGGAGTTTGCGTAAATACATAGCTTGGGGTACGTTTTGTTTTTATATATAGTTCTTCTTCCAATCCCTCAAATATGCTTAAGCACATAAATATATCAATGTACATAAATACATGCTTATATACATGCATACATACATACACATATAAATAAATAAATATATATGTATATATACATACATATATATATA
>NC_068981.1:47002298-47004084 GCF_001194135.2 Octopus bimaculoides
TTAGAGATATATGAGCATGTCTAGATATGTAACTATATGCATTAGAGTACATACATAAATCAAAAGATACAACTCAGCACATGTACATACATACATACATACATACATACATACATACATACATACAAACATACCCTCTTGTTGATGTTGAAATTCCAGTGAAGAAGTGTGGGATCTAGGTTAGAATCCGACACTTTTTCTATTAGCAAGAAGGCTTGAAATAAGACCGTACAATAACACACACAAACATAAGCGCATGACTCAGTGGCTAGAGTGTCGGGCTCATAATCACGAGGTAGTGAATTCGTTTCCGGACCGAGCTGTTTGTTGTGCTCTTGACCAAGACACTTCATTTCACACTGCTCAGCTGTAGGAATGAGTTGCGGCGTCACTGGGGCCAAACTGTGTCGGTCTTCGCATTTCCCTTCAATAACATTTGTGGCTGGGAGAGGGGAGACGGGTCTTCGATAAACAACCTCACCTGGACTTGTACCTCGGAGGGGAATTTTTTTTTTATGGAATCCTGCTATCATTCATGACCGAAAGTTGTCTTCACCCTTTTACACAGGGTTTAGTGTATTTAAATAAAGTCTTGGAGAAGAAGTGCAACACCAGTAACATAGACAACAACAGTGGCCTTTTCTAAACCTGAGATAAGTCATCATACGACATCTAGTACAGTACGATTTGATACTTAACAACAGGAGATAATAATTAAATAATTGATCAACAAGAGAAATTATGATGCATCTAGATTCCTTCTGTTTGACAGAAAATACCTATTGTTCCATAGTAATGCGAAATGAATCACGCATAACACTAGTTTCGGTTCGAAAATGATCCAAAGATGGCATCTTCCTATTAGATTTGACAACATTCCTATACTCAGATCTCTGTCTGTCTCTGTCTCTCTGTCTCTCTGTCTCTCTCTCTCTCTCTGTCTCTCTCTCTGTCTCTCTCTCTCTCTCTCTCTATATATATATATATATATATATATATATATATATATATATATATATATATATATATATATATATACATATATAAAAGAAAAGAGTGAGGTTCCATGCAGGAAAAAAATATAGGGAAATGTATTGTTGTTGAAAATCCACATAAATTTCAAAAACTCGTAAATATTTAAAGCACATTTATTTGCATGTCTACCAAACCAATTTCAACAATATTTTTAATTTATCAAAGGCAAAAGTTAAAAATTATGAATTAGAAAATCATCTTTAAAAGTTTCAATGTTGACAAATTAGAATGTTTCATTGTTGACAAAGTAACATGTTCGAAACAGAAAAATTTAGCATTAATGAACAAATGGATATACAAATGGATATACAGTTTTAATATTATTGACTACTATGAACATTCAAACTTTCACCTGTCCTCCTAATTCATAATGCTAATTTCATCTGTTTTGAACATGTTAATTTGTCAACGTGCAAACTTTTAAACATGGTACATGTTTTTCTTATTCATAGTTTTAAACTTTTACCTTTCATAAACAAAAAAATATTGTTCAAACTAGTTTGGCATATATGTAACTCTATACTTGCTTCAGTCATTTCACTGCGGCCATGCTGGAGCACCGCTTTTAGTCGAGAAAATCGACCCCAGGATTTATTCTTTGTAAGCCTAGTACTTATTCTATCGATTTTGCCGAAACGCTAAGTCATGAGGACGTAAACACACCAGCATCGGTTGTCAAGCGATGTTGGAGGGGACAAACACAGACACACAAACGCACACACATACATATATATATATATGTATATATATA
>NC_068981.1:47007450-47012312 GCF_001194135.2 Octopus bimaculoides
TATATATATGTGCGTGTGTGTGTGTGTGTGTGTGTGTGTGTGTGCGTGTGTATAATGTTGGATGTGTGAATACAGTAGGACGGGAAAGCAGAATTATACGGATTAAATAAGAGGGACAAATAGACAAAGGGAAGGCTTTCCTTGAAAGTTTAGAAATAAAGTAGATTAGAAATTGTGAGACAAATTACTAAATTTCGGGGAAATTCAAAATAGACTGCACAAGAAAAATAATAATATTGCTACAATATGAAATGTTCGTCTTCCTTATAAAATGGGATATGGCCTAGATCTTACATTAAAAAAAATATAATAGCAAAATTAGTCAAACGTTCTTCTACAATGTGTATCATAACATCCCGTTAGATATTCCATGGAAAAATAACAATGCTATAAGTATCCTGACATCATATATAATTACATCTGAGAAAGATTGGAATGATTTCAAAACACAGACTTTGATAAGCTACCTGCAAATTTGAAACGAGATGATCAGAAGAAAAGAAATCAGAAATAATTAGTTTTGAATAACAATGACAGTTTATAGAGAATTATGCAATTTGGTAACCAACCCTTGACAGAACAGGCAAGACAATTTTCGTGAGACATAAGTTGTTATATTAGAGAAAGAGTACATTGATGTGGAGAAGGGTATTTCAATTCACTTTAAGATATGACTAGATTCAACATTCAGTGCATTGTGAGTCAACATGCTATTTCTACAATACTTGTGACGAAGGCATCACACATCAGTCTAACCTTTGCAAATAACGGCGGCTTGGAATATATCATCTTCAGTATGCAACGAGAGAACCTTTCATAAAATATTACAGAAAGTAGAAGTAATCATAATTGTATTTTCAAACAACACTGTTAATCATGCGGCGTCATGCACTATGACCACTCCATCTGCACATCTGGTCACTGTCTTTCAAATACATTAGTTCGTTTTTCCAACTGGACATGCTATATCTATGATCCAGCATAGTTAGAGGACTTTCTCATTTAAGACTATCTCTGACTTCCTATTCTCTATCACATGGTCGGACTGAATCATAAAATCCCATAGGAACTTTGCATTTCTTTTTTTTTTGACAATGCCTTCAGGTTTGTGGTCGTACCAGTTTCTCGTTCTGTCAAGTCCATACTTGTAGCAAAGTTCCCAATAGACAAGCCTGGCAATATTGTTGTAACGCCTCTCATATTCCTTCTGGGCTAGTGGCGTACATTGGGTGGTAATATGCCATACGGTTTCACCGTTTGGTCCACAGATTCTGCACGTATTACTTTCTTCTGTGTTGTCTATTCTGAATTTTATGTAGTTTGTTCCTAGTGCTTGCTTTTGGGCAGCACAGATTAGAGCCTCCGTTTCCGGTTTTAAATGACTTTAATCATCCACAACCATTTTTTTCCCTCTGTATGTCTTATCTTATACTTCTCTATGAAATTATCCATGCATTAATTTCTTTACTCACCTATTTTCAGTTTCATTCGTTTTCAATTTCTTCTATAGTGCTTTATATTTGCAATCTTTCATCCTACATAAGCCTGACCTTCTTACTTCTAATAATAGCGGTTCTGTGGCATGCCATGTTGTTTTCTTCTGCTCTAATGCTCTGGTCGCATCCAGTATGTCCTCTTTCCCCTCTTTTTCTTGGTACATATAGTCTGTCTGTGTCACTTCTTGGGTGGAGTGACCCATTTCTAGTTAGCAACTTCCTTGTTTTTTCTGCCTAAGCTGTTCAGTTCGGGTACTGTCCATGCGATTAACCCTGCTCCATATCTAAGAATTGAAATCGCCCATGTATTGATAGCTTCGATCATATTCTGTCCATTTAATGTCGTCTTGAGGATCAGTATCAGTGTGCGCAAGTACTCCACTTTAAAATTTTCTGTCATTTCTCTCTCCATCAATTTATCCATTTCCCAAATCCGGAAATACTTTTAGCACGTCTCTTCTATCTACTTTATAACCTTCCCTAACGTTCTCGTTAGCCTGTCCATACATTTGATTTTTCCTCCCTTCAAAACTAACACACCACAGTTTCTCAGTCCCGTTTCAACGAGGGAACTGACTTGGGCTTCATCTTTACAATAGAGTTTGAATACATAACCAACTTATGCTTTCCTCAGAATCAGTGTTAATGTCACCAAGCATAGTACAATGATCAGTGGGGACAAGCAGTCTCCTTGGAAGATGTCCCTCCTAATTTCAACTGTCCCTAAACTTCTTCCTTATGCTGTCAGATCCGTCCTCCAATTCGCCATACTTCTTCCAAGCAATCGCTCAACATTCGATGCAATACCGAATAAGTTCATACACTCCCTAATCCAAGAATGTGGGATCATGTACTCCTTAGGATAGTCGATCCTTGACATAGCTAAGTTACTCTTCCTTCTCTCGCAGTCTCTAATAACAGATATTATTATTATTATTATTATAATAATATTTTTTTAAAATTTTTATTATTATGAATATTATTAATGTTGCTGTTGCTGTTATGAATTTGTCTCTCTATTATGCACAATTTACGTCACTAAAATCTGATGAGTATATTTTGACGTTTGTGGGAATTGTCTGCGGTGCATGGAAGTTTCACCGTGATATAGAATTGCCTTCCATTATTATCGCATTTCATCGGAGTTGTGTTGGTTTCAGTTTGAAAGTTTTGCATACAAATAAGCCAGCGAATATATATTGTTCCTAGGCCCTGCACTAGTATTTTATATAGTACTTTCAATAAAATACAGAAGGGCAAACTAAAACATTATATTCCAATGTTACGCGCATTCAGTCATCCAATGAAAGGAAGCAAATAAACATGGCCTTTACACACACGCGCGCGCGAGCAATAACATTTATTATAAAAGAAATAAGTAGAAAACAACACATATATAACCTGTCGAATATGTGCATATTAAATCGTAGAATATCATGGATATGACTGAAAGAAGAATATTGAATGACTAATATAGATTTTTCAGGCTTAAAATCCATTGCGGAAATATATATATATATATATATATATGTATATATATATAAACTTCTCAACCAAATGATAAAGAAATTAGAAAGATGATTTCAGAAGCTTACTCTTAAATTTTAACATCCCAATTCTGAGAGAAAAGAAAAAAAGCGAAAAGAAAATGACCGAGTACTAATTTAGAATACCTATAAATTAATGATATTGGATACTGATGAAAGAAACGATTTTCTGTACAATGAGTACAATGTACAATCTGTCAGTAAACCACAAATTAGAAATTAACTGTTTTGAAAACGATACAATTAAAATCGATAAAATTTATAAAGTAATGTTATAAAAGTAAACTAATTAAAAACTGAGAACTTAGAAGTACTAAAGAAAAATTTGTAAGAACATATTAGAAATTACCTTTAATATATATCACTCATACTAAAGAAGGAAGCCATAATGAGAGCCAAGAATGGTTAATGATATAAAAAATAAAAATGAAAACCTAACGTAATATCTTAGTTGCACTAACTCAATATTATCAAATGGCAAAACAACAACATCAATAATGTTACTTCACACTACACTCAGAAATAATTGGACACATCACTTAAGGACACATTTGAACAGTTGCAAAATAATAATTACTCTGTGAGCTAACCAATATCCTTTCTTCATAAATGGATGAGGATTTCATTGAGAGAGAAGCAACGTAATATTCAGTATCGTTCGTTATATACATAATAAATTCAATGTTAATCTTCTATTCTGCGAATCTCACATTCAACTTGTCGCAGCGTTATTAGCATGTCTCACAAATTTCATCTGAAATTCGAATGATATCTTGAAATTCTCGCACACATGCGTACATGTATGTATGCAAAGGTATATAAATACACGCGTGCATACAAGAACGCTATCAGATAAAACATATGCATACACACACACCTATGTATACATACATACATATATATATATATATATATATATATATACACATATGTATGTATGAATGTATATATCTATGTGTACAATAATACAAACAATACTACTTTGCGTGATGTATTAATTGAAATATCTGTTGTAGTACTCACACTGAAATGTAGCAATCAATTTTAGAAACATATTGTTTGTAAAAATACAATAAAGTCAAAAGGAACAAGAGAGAGAACAATGGACAGAGAGAGAAAAGATAGGTATATTCTTCGATAGAGAGTTGTATGTAAAATATTTAATGAGAAAAGTGTTTGTTAAAATATATATTCAATTATGAAACTTGAGAATATTAAATTTAGATGAACATATATGATGGGTGTGTACTATGATGATAAGAAGACAAAACCGGAATTGAAAGCAAGTGGTGGATTGCTCTGATGTAAAGGATTCTTTTACATCACATACAATTCTTCAGTGTATCTAGTTTATTTTGTGCAATATGTAGAAGAGTTGATTGACAGTAGGTTGCATTTTAGTATTTAGCTACAAGTTTTCAGGTTCTGATTTTAGCTCGAATCACTTTCATACGATAAAATTATATAGTGAAATAAATGTAGGCTATGCAAATTAGACAGATGAATCTATCTATCTATCTATCTATCTATCTATCTATCTATCTATCTATCTATCTAGGTCTACAAACAAACACTTTCCTCTCTGGTCAGTCCCTCGTCAACTTTTTCAAGTACCACTTGAACAGGAGGATGAGGATAGAGAGGAAAGTGTTGTCGAATGAAAGTTTCAATAAAAAATGGGTAAATGTGGCAAGAATGGTAAGAATGAAAGACGACACCATTTTAAGCATAGACTTGTAACAAAAAGAGACAAAAAGAGAGAAGGTGCTTACTTTCATGTATTTTTACAAAAAGAAGCCTGAGGTGACCGTGGTCTTTT
>NC_068981.1:47012846-47013692 GCF_001194135.2 Octopus bimaculoides
ATATATATATGTATATATATTAAATACACGAAATATAAAAAAAACTTATATATGTATACATATAAAAATGTCTTAATTATACCGAGTACAAATGATACAGAGAGATTAAAGAGGTGAAGGAAAAGAATTACAAATCCAACAGGTATTGCTGGGGGCTCGGCGGTCCAGAATAATACTTGTAGATTGATTCCATTGTAAGATGAGACAAGCCTCTGTCTTCAGGGAAAAGATCTTTCATTTCAGATGTTAAACGTGAGAAGTTAAAAATGTCATTAATGTGATTGACTGAGAAGTTAAAAGATGTATATAGTGATTGACTGTGGCCATGATAGAGTACAGCTTTAAAAGGTGCTTTAGTCGAAGAAAATTGATTCGAGGATTTATTCTTTGTAAGCTTAGTACTTATTCCTTCGGTTTCTTTTGCCAAACTGCTAAGTTACGGGAACGTAAACCCACCAGAATCGGTTGTCAAGCGATGATGTTTGGGACAGACATAGACACATATAAATATATACATATATATATACATATATATGTACACACACATACATATACACACACATATACACACACACAGATACACACACAGAGAGATACACACGCACACACACACACACACACAACCCCACACACACACACACACACACACAAACATATATACATATTCTTTATTTTCTCTCTTTGTTTCTTTCTGTGTTCCCTTCTGTGGAAGCGCGTAGGCTCGAAATGTTAAAGAGTTTTTCACTTCCCGAGTGTTAAACTAATACATCTGTTTCTTGTCTACACCACCTGCCTTCGTCTTTGGTTTTTTGGGGGAGAATTCTCTCTCTCTCTCTCTCTCTCTCT
>NC_068981.1:47014296-47015024 GCF_001194135.2 Octopus bimaculoides
GTGTGTGTGTGTGTGTGTGTGTGTGTGTGTGTGTGTGTGTGTGTGTGTGTGCGTGTGGGTGGGTGTCTGTGTGTGTGTGTGTGTGTGTGTGTGGGTGCCTGTGTGTCAGTGTGCGTATGCATGTATATGTATGTATGTTCGTATGTATGCATGTATGTCCGAGCAGAGAAAACTGTAATATTCTTGGAATAAAGAGGATGTTTACATTTCTAAATTATCATGGAGAAAGTTACTAAAAATTTTGAAGTTGGTCGTTTATGTGTTCGAAAACTGTTGGTATGTATGTAAGTTTCTTAACTTATTTGAGGGAAATACTCATAAAATTTTACATATTCCAATCTTTGAGAGTTATTTTTCATTTGTCCTGCTGGGTTGTGTTGTTATTATTATTATTATTATTATTATTATTATTCAGTAGTTTTATTTTTATAACGTGCTTTCACTTCACTACCGAGCGCAGCTCTGTGCGCCTTGGGTATGTGCTGTGGTTTGCTGTGGTGCTCTTATGCTCACTGTATTGAAAGTGTTTTGCGTAGAATGTGTGCAGTACCCAGTAGTGCAATTTTCTGTATGTTATATATATTTGTAAGTCCTGCTATTTTTGTTATGTGTTTGTCTGAATATTTTTTATTATACCTAAGGCACCTACTATGATAGGAATTGTTTCTGTTTTTAGATTCCACATTCGAGTTATCTCTATTTCCAGGTCTTTGTATTTTGAAAGTTTT
>NC_068981.1:47017264-47026413 GCF_001194135.2 Octopus bimaculoides
ATTATTATTATTATTATTATTATTATTATTATTATTATTATTATTATTATTATTATTATTATTATTATTATTATTATTATTATTATTATTATTATTATTTTCATTGTCGTTGTTGTTGTTGTTGTTGTTGTTGTTGTTGTTGTTGTTGTTGATGATGATGTTATTATTTCTATCATTGTTATAATTTATCCTATATGTATATGTGATGATGTGAGGGTACTAGTATTCTGCTTAATGTTCGTAGGATTGGTTGAGTCTTCGTTTTGGTCTAAAATATGTGGTTCAATGCTGGAGCTATGTATGTGTTGCGTGCTAATGCATTTAGAATTGTTTTGGTGTATATTTTGATAGTACAGAGAAAGTTTTCTTCTATTGAGGCTGTTACAATAGACACTAAATTGGGCGGTGAACAGTTGGATAGCTTTAAAATAGATCGGTTTAAGATAGAGTAATATTTATGTTGACCAAAGAAGTTGAAGTCTGAGATATAAAGAAAGGATTTGGCTAAGTTCTTTACATTTGTTGAGAAGAGAGGTGTATACTGCAAAATTGAACATCGAACGCTTTTTTTTTGTTGGTGTTGCTTAGGTGTTGTATAATCTATATGTTTAGTTATTAGAGGGCGGCTATAGGGTCCTCTATTGTTGGCTGTTTTGATTTTGAGCTTGGTTTGTATATGTGTGTGTGTGGGGGGGGGCAGAACTAAGCTGTCTTAATCTGGGTTCTCTCATGTTTGAGATACATGTTTGAGCATAGAATTAACGATGTCTTTTATTTGTTGAGAGAAGCCGCTGGCACCGAGTGCTTGATTGTGATATTGGGTATGGTTATTGAATATTTCTTACCTAAGTTTTTTTTTAGAAGATAGGTGGAGTAACGTTGCATATCTATCTATCTATCTATCTATCTATCTATCTATCTATCTATCTATCTACCTATCTATCTATCTATATATCTGTCTGTCTTTCTGTCTGTCTCTATCTATCTATGTGCATGTATAAGTGTGTGCGTGTATGTGTGAATGTGAGTGCGTATGTGTGTTTGTATATGTATGTGTGTATGTGCATAAAAGTGTCTATAACTGTGCCTAGATTTAAACTAAGTGTTGATATATTCCTTGTGTGTCTTTTAGGATTTCGACAAATGCGGACCTATATCAAAAAAATAAATAAACAGTTATGAGAGTGAAGTAATATTAGCAATTAATATGTTTGGCGATAATATTGGAAAACTCCGTCCTACCGTGAGCGCAGTCGAGAGAAATCAGTAAAAATATTAGCATAATTTATATGTGAATGCAGAAAATCCTTTTGCATTCATATTATTCAACATATTCGTTTAAATGCAATTTAAAAAATAAGTAATCCGTTGAAATATAATTAATCTTCTAATGATATAATATTAGTTAAATCATTATTTCAATTTACGTGTATCATACCTCAGATATAACTTAATTTGCTCATTTAAAGCACTTTCGAATGCTAGATGTTTATAATTATAAAATACACGAATAGACTTTATCAATAAATTTAGTTCAAAGATAATTTTCAATTTGTTTCAAATATGAATGAAAGCGTATGTCTCAAATATTATGATACGCTTCAAAGAGATTATATTTCGTGCATGAAAAGTAATACATCGAGATAAAGAAACCTGTAATTATTCTAATTTTATGAAACCCATAATTAAAGTAAATGCAACGAGTTGTTATTACACGAATCTTTGGGTAATAACCACATTTATACATGTGAATAATGCGGTTTCGGAATACTAGATAAATATGCATCAAGTTAATAGATAAGCATACACCCGCGCACACGGAAGCAAACACACTTCGTTTTATCCATACACATAGATATGTGTGTGCATGTGTGTGTGTGAATATATAAACACACACAATCGTATATATATATATATATAGACACACACCCACACTATCACACATACACACGGGTATATACATATCCAGAAATATATATCTGTGCGCTTATGGGTGTGTATATCTATATACAGCTATATATTTTTACACACACAGACACGCGCGCATATATATTATACATATGTGATATATATATATATATATATATATTCACGAAAACGCGTTACAAAGATGAATCTTTGAACATCACCACCGTTCATTCGAGTCTTCTCGAACTGAGCAGATGCGAACTTTTGTGTATGACGGTGACCTAAACGTGCACTGGGATTCAAGCTGTTCTTCAAATAATGAGGTGCGAAGTTTGAAAACTGCTTGGTGTTACAGCGCTGAGAAAACTTTGACTGCGCCGTTCCTAATAGCACCCCGCATTCAGAAACTGAATTTCTTATCCATGTAATATCTGGTATTAGGTAACCAATATGGCATTGATAGATGTATACAGTGCCAACGGTACAAGCTGAGCAATGATGTTCAAAATGCCCTCGCCTCCTGCTGGCTGAAAAAAGATGCTCACATATATAAATATGAGAAGGCGTGTGTGTGTGTGTGTGTGTGTGTGTGTGTGTCTGTGTGTGTGTGTGTGACTAGTTCTAGGAACAAAAGATGGTCCTGCTGCATGAATTGAAAAACACTACTACCCTACACGAAAGAGACAGATTCATGACACTCATGCAATAAGAATATTGACGAGTAAACAAACTGAAGTGGACGAAACAGCAACAACAACGATCTCGGTATTGTAAGAATCAGCACAGATACCCAAACAATATCGACGGGATTGTCATGTCGGAATGTAAACGAAAAGAGAACTTCAACACCAATGGAACAAAACCAATAGCCCCCCTCCACCACCACCACCACCGATAGCAACATTTACATCTGTGCTTGAGATTGTAAAAGAAAAAAAGAAGGAAATTGCTTTAAAAAATCATTCTTGAAAATAAGATGGATATTATGACAATACAACAACAACAACAACACAAACATACGAAACCAAAACAGCAACAATAACAATCTTAATGACTACAAAAATAGTGACAATAACCACAACATCCTCCACACAAACATACCAAACGAAAACAGCAACACAAACATACGAAACCAAGGCAACAACAACAACGACAATAGCAATGTTAGTGACGATAACCACATCCATCACACAAACAACTATAACAAAAACAGCACAAATATACGAAACCAAAATAACAGCAATAGCAACAACAATAGCAATGACTGTAACAACAATGACAGCCAAAACACCCCACGCACAAAGTACTAACCACAACATCACCCAAACAACCACCACCACCAGCACTACCTTCAACACCATCAACGCCCACAACAACAACATCAGCAGTAACAACAATCTCAGCAACAACAACAATAACATCATCAATGAATACAACACCAGCTGCAATAAGAACGCCGGCAACCGTAACAACAACAACAACAACAACTACAACAATAGTAACACCGGTAGCTCCTTAGATTCTGTCTTCTATTACCCCAAAGACCAATCGTATGCCGAACGTGTATGTATCCCACTACAGACTGACAGTGAGACAGAGGCAAAGATTCCCTTAGCTAGAAATAAACTCCGACACATCTGGGACCAGACCAGTACAACAAAGTCACTAAAAACACATAATTCAGTTCAATTGTCACCAAAGGCCTACAAAAACTGAAAGAGCGAATTGGGAACAGGGAATTGGTAGGTCTCACTACGGATACGTTTGACAGTTTGTAGATAGACAGCCCGCAGAACAATGTGCGAACCATGCAAGAACACATCCGTAGCATGAGAGCAGTTTCACCACAGGAACATGTAAGTCGAAAAACTTCTCAGTGCACACATAGGTATGTAGTGCAACATACTCCAACACAGAAAATGGATTGCTTAACATTTCCCAAAACATTCAAATGCGATGATCATACGCTGAACAAGTTACGAAAGGACCGTAAACCCTACGCAAACCCGGCTATGTCGTCCCCAGTCCGGCTAGTTTGAGGAACGAATATCTCCAGCAAGTGTAGGCTAACCTATTTCCTCATACATGTGGTAAGACCAATCATTGAAATGTCCCATGATGTTTGTGTGAGCACAAAGAACCTCTTTGGTAGAATCAGTAGTTGCAACAACTCTAACGACCTCGCAAGTTGTGTAGTGAGTAGTATGGATATGGTTGCACTCTACCCATCATGTATGTATGTATGTATGTATGTATGTATGTATGTATGCGTGTGTGCTTCTATGTGTGGTCGATGGGGGTGTATATGCCCAACCACCTGATTGAACGAAAAAGCATACTACCAAAAAAGATTCGAATATAGCGTCCAGACGAAGAACCCAATAGTATAACAGCTGGGAGTTCAAAGTCCCGCAAATTATCAATACACTGTCAAAAGTTGTCAGAGGAGTGGATGAGGTTATGTTTAAGAAACAGTTAGACAAATTTCATCAAATACATCAGATAAACTCACATAACGGCAAGAAGTGCAAAGGACAACTCTGTCCAAACTCAATACTTGAAATAGACAAGCATTAGAGTTAATGGCGGTCTCTTGGCATAGCAACAACTTTTAGCTGAAACAATGGATAAAGTAATTGTATTTAGAAGCGCATACCTACATACATACATGCATACATACATGCATACATACATGCATATAGCTGTTAAAGTGCCTTATTCCGGTAAAGGTACCTACTATTGTAATTCCTACTATAGAGATACTCACAAAGACGTGGACAACTAGTCTTACCTTTTCAACTGAGAAGAGAATAATTGTTTCTAATAATAGAGGCATTTCAAAGGAAATATCCCAGGGAGATATTGTTTCTGCACTGAATCCATTATGGTTCTTTCTGCAGAAAACAAATGGTTACATACTAAGATCTTCAACTTCCAGAAATATCAACGTAACTCATAATTTTTTGGAGACGATCTGAAATTCATACTAAAAGTGTTAACAATGACAAAAAACAAAAAACAAAAAAAAAACATCTGTAATTAATAACATTTTCAGCTAAAAAAAGGCATGGAATTTGGCCTAAAGAAATGTTCATATTTGTTTATAGAACGAGGAAAGTCAGACCCCCAACCCCAAAACCTGCGGTCTCTCTATCTCCTCCATTCCGCACAAAGAACGTTACAAGTACCTAGCCATAGACGAAAATGTATCGTATGAAGGCACTGCTAATAAAGACAGAGCGACCCGAGAATATTACACGAGACATAGGAAAATATGGCAGTCGGAACTCTCCACTTACAATAATATCCCGTAATGCATTTGCAGTTCCAGTGATTGGTGCGTGGAATAAATCCACGCCATAGATATCAAAACAGGCAAAATCCTGACAGCAACTGGGAAATTCCACAGAAACAGTGATTTAAGGAGGCTATACTCATACACACACTAAGGCTCCAAATTAACCACAGGCTGGATGTTGGTAATCAATATATTAGTTAGCTACATCTGGCTGCGTGTAGGTTCGCTTTTGATAATATGGTCATCTATTGTTTATCACGAAAAACAAAAAACAAAAAAAAAACAAGAGAAGAGAGAAGAAATAAAAGGAAAATGGGAAGCTGCACGTATAATACATAACTTAGAAGCAGCGCTACGGATGTACCAGCACACACGAGATTGAAACATGGCCGACCTCATGCATATCTCATGAGGAATTCCGGAAGGAGTTTCGTGAGACCACTGCTGAGACGATTCCGAAAAAAAATAAAGAAAAGCCGTTGAGAAACCGATTGTAACAGTGACTCCATCTAAGCATAACTGAAGAAGGAATTTCATTCTGAAATATCATCAGACTATGGATGACTAGATTAAAACATGTATATAGCCCATTGTTTGTATTATAGTGCACTGTTGCACCATTCAATTTTTTATTTTTTTATTTTATATATATATATATAAATATATATATATTTATATTTATATAAGGGCATTACTATATAATAACGCCTCACACCATGAGGGACTCTAAGGTCAGACTACTATAAAAAGCACATTTTTACCGAATGCGAGGAAATGCAACTCTCAAAGCCAACCCCTCAAAAACGAACTAAATTATATATCATGATTTCGTAGTTATTGTAGTATTATACAACTTCTACTCGTTTGGTATGTTGATTCACTGTTTATTTCTATCTTTCTGGACCATATTATACTGACGAGTAGAAGTTGTATAATACTACAATAACTACGAAATAATGATATATAATTTAGTTCGTTTGTGAGGGGTTGGCTTTGAGAGTTGCATTTCCTCGCAATCGGTAAAAATGTGCTTTTTATAGTAGTCTGACCTTAGAGTCCCTCATGGCGTGAGGCGTTATTATATAGTAATGCCCTTATATAAATATAAATATATATTTCGGGAATAAATGATGGATTTTTTTCCCTTATGAGGTTTTTTTAACGCTAGCTACTTGATAAATTCTTGTAAAAGATTTCGTCCTATTATTTTTTCACCACTGTTATCAGCAGCATGCATACCATTATTACACAGGCACACTGATACATAAGACACAGCAGTTTGTTTAAACAGAAAAAAACAGTGCAATTTTAATCATTAAAGACCCGTAGTAAGCTTTTCTCTTTTGAAGAAATAAGTAGTTAACTAATATTTAAGAGAAACACGTATATACATTATGATATCAATATTTATCCTCGAAAAGACAATATATTGTTGCTCTCAGCATAAAGGTTTACATTTCCAGAAAGCATATATTCTAAAGATTAATTATATGCGGAAAACATTGAATTAAGTAGTACTGTGCATTGAAAGTGAGAAATATGTTATATATTTATCACTTTTAGATGCGGCAACACTTTTAAATAATTAAGTCTTCACCCAGATTCTCGTTTTCTGTAAACATGCTATATTTTATTCATATCATATTTCTTAGGTTTATTGTTTATATTTATTCACAGCTTCAGTGACAGCTGAGCGGCTTCAACCAAAGTCTTCTATTTTCAGACATATTAAAAATAACATTCAGTCGTTAGCCAATCAATTATTCAATCTTTTCACTTTCCTAATATATGATTACATCTATAACATATGCATTTCGCCGGTTTATTGCGCTAGAGATATTTAATTCAAGTACTTATCTTGAAAACTAGATTGGTTACTTTTACAAAAAAGTGCAAGAGAATTATCTGATTGTGTGTCATGTCTGGAGGACAAATTAGTAGCGGTAGGAACTAAGAAGTAATGATATACTACAATATATATGTGTGTGTGTGTGTGTGTGTGTGTGTGTGTGTGTGTGTGTGTGTGTGTGTGTGTGTGTGTGTGTGTGTGTGTGTGTGTGTGTGTGTGTGTGTGTGTGTGCGTGTGTATGAATTCCATGAAGAATCCTTTCATAACGTAGAGCGATAATGAAATAGCATTTTGGCTTATCATTCCAATTTTTTTGTGTGAAAGGAAATATATTTTTAATACACCAACAAATAATGGTTTTATTACGGAGATTTTTCTTGTCAAATGTGGATTCATTGTCCCTGAAACAGTTCGATGGCATGTTCGTGTTACGAAGCTGAAATGCGGATATTGCAACGTAACAAAGCAACTATACATCGTTCTTATTTTTTGGTTGTTGGAACTCCGTCGCTTACGACGTCGTGGGTTCCAGTTGATTCGATCAACGGAACAGCCTGCTCGTGAAATTAATGTGCAAGTGGCTGAGCACTTCACAGACACTTGTACCCATAACGTAGTTCTCGGGGATATTCAGCGTGACACAGTGTGACAAGGCTGACCCTTTGAAATAGAGGCACGACAGAAACAGGAAGTAAGAGTGAGAGAAAGTTGTGGTGAAAGAGTACAGCAGGGTTCACCACCATCCCCTGCCGGAGCCTCGTGGAGCTTTAGGTGTTTTCGCTCAATAAATACGCACAACGCCCGGTCTGGGAATCGAAACCGCGATCCTATGACCGCTAGTCTGCTGCTCCAACCACTGGGCCATTGCGCCTCTACTTCTATATATTATTACGTGTTTAAATTTAATTTTCTGTGGTGACACTTTGACAGATGAATTATAGCATAATTGAGGGGAACAGACTTGGATGTAGAATACGTAGCCGCTTAGAATATAAATTTCAAGCTTAAGTAATAAGCAGGTCAAAAAGGTGAATGCTTGTCGCGAAGATCTAGAAAGACTCCACAACCAACCAATGATAACGCTTCTTTAATAAGACATATAATCATTTATTTCGATATACTTTCAGTTTACATCTCAGTATTTGTAGTGAGAGTTTATATGACGTTATATTCCTCTATAGATTTAGCAACATAGTGTTGTTCAGCATGTTAGCATTGCTTTTCATCAGCAGTGAGTTGCATGGTTCATTATTTTGCATATGTTATTTAAAAAAAAAAAAAAAATTTCACGGGAAGCAAATGGATTTTATAATATCAACACAATCTCTGAAAATATTAAAAAAAATTTAACCGAATCAATTTGTCATTGCTTCGAAGTGATTCGCCAAATAACCTGTCTACGTTTGATGGTCACTAAACAAGCCAGTAAAGTAATTGATCGTGATCAGTATCATAAACAACTGTTTTTATTCAGAACCGTTTGTTATGCACACAATGTAATCTACAGATTTCGACATTGAGAAAAAATGTTACTAATTAACAATCCATTTGTAATCCCTTATGAAACTGATAAAATCTTTTAGGATTCATTATGTTTACGATGACAAAAACTGCTACACTAAAGATCTAAGATATGCATTAAGATCTCCGGCAGAATAGTGAAATTTACATGAGATATTCTCCTCATTTCACTTTGAAGATGTGTACGACAATCAGCCTTCATGTTGTCAGTTTTACATGTGGAGTTGTACACTGCGATACTATGCAACCAGATTATAAGTGCGAGATTAAATACTGAAAGCCAAGTTTCTAATTTATTCGTGAGAGTTAGAGTAGCAAGTTTCTGATGTTTATAATGATTCAATTAATATAAATATTCTCTAAGTTGTTCATATTGATACTCAGTGCGTCAATCTGCAACTTGATATTAAAAATATATATACCAGAATTTAATATAAATAAAGTTAAATGTGAAAAAAGTTTTACAAATGTTTGTAAGGTATAAAATAACAATACATAAATATATAAATGTATTAACAGATCTTAAATGGACATATTTTGTACTTAGAGGAGGATCGAAATATAGAAACCACT
>NC_068981.1:47028914-47032099 GCF_001194135.2 Octopus bimaculoides
GAATGTTGTTCAATTTGGATCTCTAGTCAGCATAGGTAGATTTTGTACAATAGTCTTGTGTGTCACATTGTTTCTAGGATTGTGAGTTGGTAAATACAGTAGTCTTTTGAGATGAGGTGTGGTGTTAGGGTTTGCTGCCTTAGTGTTTTAATGTCTAATTTCTTAGCACGCTTAATTCCAATGTCTATAAGTAAGAACGGATATTGTTTTTTCAGTTATTTTTGTTCTGAGTTCTTGAAAACGAGGGTCCTGACTATATCTCTCTGATTCTAATGTGCAAATCCTTTTTGCTAACTTAAAGTAAAAGCTAGTAATTTTGCTAACTTTCGATGTGTTTCGGGTGTTAAGAGCTAAACAGTATATATTGTTTCGAGTCCGTTGGTTTATGATAAATGTCAGTTATAATTTGGTTGTTCATGTTTTGTATGCTGTTCTTTGCCATATTCCCATGCGAATTCAATGTTAGGGTTTATATTTTTTAGTATTGATTTGAATTCTAAAAGTTTATCAATAGTCTCCTCCCAAATGGTAAAGTAGTCATCTAAGTATCTTTTCCAGTTCTCTCTTATATCATGTTGAAATGGATATCTATATTTTTGCAGTGACACTTCATATATCGTGGTTTCAAAATAACCCATTATAAGGTTCGCGAGAACAGACGCTGATTACGTTCTCTTCGCAATTCCGCATTTTTGACGATACTAGAAGTCATCAAATAGGACATAATTGTTCTGAAGTATAAAGTTTAAAGATTCAATAATAAAGACTAGAATTTTATTGCTTCTATTCCATAGTAATGTGGAAATTTGGTGTAATGGTTAAGAACATCGTCTTCTGGTGCATGGATATTTATGTATTTGCCTGGTGATTGTTTGCGGGCTTCATTAACTATCTTGTTCGTGTCTATTGTAGGTAGGCCATAAAAAAGACTAGGTTTACATTTAAAGTGTGTGGCATATGCTATTTCTTTTTCTGCCAAGCCTTTTCCGTGTAGGAGTATTAGGGATGCAAGATTTTTCATTGTCTTTTGTTGTTTATAGTTTACAAAATTTTCGAAGAAAGTATCGTTTACTAGCATGGATATTACTAGGTTTTTATAGTATTCTGTTTCAATCAGAACTACAGCATTCCTTTTCCTGTTTCTTTGATTGTCAGGTATTTTTCGTTTTGTAGTTCAGTTAGATCTTTTCATGTTGAGGTTTGAATTAATTTTTCACATAAGGAAGGTATTTGAAAAATTTTGGATATGGTCACAGAAGTCATTTAATATTTTATTCCTACCTTTAGGTGGAAGATACTTACTTCTGTTTTTAACCAGTAATGCGCTTCTATGAGTTGCAGTTTTCTGCAGAATTCCGAAATATTGTCTTTAATTGTATTCTAGTTAGATCTTCTTGGGGATAGGCTAGATGTTAATCCTGATTTTTGTTGCAGAGAGAGTTTTCTTTGATAAATGTATTACTTTGGGTTAATCCTATACGTTTTGTTGCAACGTGTGTCCTTGTTTCTCTTCACTCAGTCTAAAAGCTGTTTACTGCAATTTAATTCATAGACGTTATCAGTGTTATTACTGTTATTAATTATATTAGGATTCCTAGGAGGCTGGTGTTGCAGTCTGGGTAAATTGTTTTGTTGTGTGTGATTAGGAGTTTTTCTGTTGGAATAAATTGTTGGGGTGCTTAATTATGTTTGAGATGCTGCCGAGTTGGTTTTGCTGTCAGGTTATTAGGCTCAAATTCCGTAGGTTGGGTTTCTTCGATGAGGTATAGTAGAAGTCCGTTGGACCTTTTTAGTTGCTATGGAGAAAAAAAATTAACTCCTAACCCGAGTTTGGTTTCTTCTAGTATTTCTTATTAGTAATCAATCAGTCTATTACTAGATTGAGAACGGTTCCCTTCTAAGTGTGAAGTTAGCTTTGTATGTTTGTGTTCCTTTAAATGTATAAGGTTTTATCTATTTGGACGTTTATTTATTTCCGTATATCTATATGTTCTAGATTTTTCCAGGAAGGGGTTATGTGAAATGTAGTTTTATTTAAAAAGAGTTTCGTAATTAAGAAAGAAATTAACTCTGTTTCTACACCGCTGCAGGGAATTTATTTCTTCCGACACATAACTGTCTTTCCACAGTTTCATAATGCTTTCCAGAAGTTGTTCATCAGCATTATTAGTGAGTTTAGTGTGCATTTCTTCATCGATCGTTTTATGCTTTTGTTTGTTATTCGATGCTCTAAGTTTAAGTAACTCAATCTTTATTTTCGTTTTCTCTATTGCTAATTTCTCCCTATGCTGTCTTCTTTGTTCAGGCTTTTCTGGGATAGCTTTGATTTGTAGTTTGTGTGTTAGAATTAATGGTGTTGGGTTCATCCATTTTTCATATATTTCTGCCTTGTTTAATATTTTTTATCATGTACCAAGCGGAAAACTTTCTAGCGTTAAGGTTTTGAGACCAAATATGGCTAATGCAGCTTTTAGTTAAATTGCTGACATGAGTATATTTTCATTATGGTTTATATACTTTGGTGATGATTCTTTTTCAGTATTCTTCGTGAAAATTGAGTGCAATGTTGTGCATAGTGCGTTCATATTTTGACTAACCTTCTCTGTAAATTGTCTCTCCGTTCCCTTTCAGTTTCTTTACGTATGCGGGAATTTAATCCATAGATTTTGTTAGAATAACTATATTTGAGTAAATTTCTTTTAATTGTTTTCAATATGTTCTCGTTGGTATTTTTATCCGATGTATTTTTTGTAGGTTTCGACGGCATTTTCGGTTCCATGTGTGGTAAATAGTAGTAAAACGATGGGAGGAATTTCGATTATCCCTACGCGGTGAATTGTAGTGCGATATATATATATATATTGTCAAAAGTAAAATGTAAAGCTTTGTATAAGCTTTGTTGTGTTAAGTACTGGTTGTAACAAAAGTATTACAATACCTATATACAGCCTTTGATAATAATAAGAAAATGTTGAAAACAGCTTACAAGAGAGTATTTAACAAAAAGTATTAGGTGTTCAATAAAAATCATGTTTAGTAGTATACATATATATACACAGAAAGAGATATATTTAAGAATTGACAAAATTTGGAGAGGAACCGACCTGCCTTTTCTCTCTTGTATGTAGCTAGGATGTTCCCTAGACAAATTCTTAAATATATCTCTTTCTGTGTATATATATATA
>NC_068981.1:47033001-47033584 GCF_001194135.2 Octopus bimaculoides
GACGTTTCACAGTTAAGAGCATGAAATACCCCATTCTGATCTTCAGCTAAATATTCTAATAAATTTGCTAATGTCTAAATAACTCACGGTAATTTTGACCATGCGACATCAAGACCACGTGAAGTAGACATTAAGAAATTTATCGGCCAGTGAGTTTAAAATCTCTCACCCTAATGAATTCAATTCAGTGTGTATCATAAATAGTCCCGCATAGAAAAAAGTCCCGTACGAACTTATTGCGGTTTAAATATTCACCTTAGAGGTATTACTAAAATATAGATATACAGGGCAGGGAATCGTCAATTAGTATTACTAATTACTAATTACTAATTACTAATTGACGATTCCCTGCCCTGTATATCTATATATAGATATAGATATACAGGGCAGGGAATCGTCAATTAGTAATTAGTAATTACAAACGCAGGATAATGCTAATAATATAGCCTGAACAGGATAAGTTGACCCTATTTTGCAGAAAAAAGTGTTGGCGACCAGCTATGTGACACCTCCGAGACTACGCGTCGCGGGACTCTAGACCGAGTAAGCTAACGTGTCCACACCTCCACATTGTATATATATA
>NC_068981.1:47033909-47036538 GCF_001194135.2 Octopus bimaculoides
ATATATATACTTAAACACTTATATATATGTATATCCTACTCTTAGTTCTTGAATTGCTTAGCTCTGCTTTATGAACACTCATTGTGCTTTGTCGATCAACGTTCAAGTATTTGCTGCCAAATCTACCAATTAAATCAGCTGTGTCTATATATTCATTGCATTTACAGGTTTTTATTTTTTCATATGGTACAAGAAAGAATGAGATCTTTTTATTTGCTCTCCTCTGTTGATAACTTGTCACTTTGTATCTCATCATACCAAAATTTCTATCAACTAATCGGTTCTATTTTTACCCATTTAATGAACATAGGCGCCATAGAGTTAAATAATACGTTTTCACAATATTGGATATAAGTGAGGTTTTTGTCTCATAGAACCAATAAAATAATTTCCCTGTAAATTTTCTTGCTTCGTAATAATCCACTTATTTTGGCATCAATGCATTGAGAAACTTGGGTAAGATTTTAATAGTTTTTTTATGTTTTCACAAGCATCACTTCCTTTTCGTTAGTAAACTCTTAGGTTAAAAAAATTGGCACTATCGCTTATTTGATTTTTTAAAAAATCTTTTGTTCCTACGATTTATTGTCAGAATGCATATTACTCTAACTTCGGTAATTGGATTAGTCTTATCTGTTTGCAATATTTTCAACTGTGCTATATTTCAAGACTATTTCTGAATATGTGAATAATTTCCCGTTGTTACAATGAATGTCAGTTGTTAAATCAACATTAGATATATTCGCTGTTTCAAAAAGTGTCCTGAATCATTGAAAATGATGCAAGAAAAAGATAATAAAAAATGAATAAATGCATAAATAATGAAGAGTTTCCAAGATCTATTCCATAATGACAAATAGAACGAAGTGAGATAAAAAAAGGAAAGTAAATTAGTACTCATTAATGTTCTATTTGTATATATATTTCTCCTATCCTTTCCAAAATAGACCTGTACATCTAACAGGTGTTAAAGAAAATACACAAAGTGTCTAGCCTATCCAATTTTCTTATATATATCTCTCTCATTTATTCTCGACCTACATTTAATCCTTGTTTTGTTTTTCCACATCTCAAATCACACACTCACACAAACAGCCGCGCGCGCGCGGCTTATAAACACTTCTGGTATGTTTTGGTTATCATTGAAAATGACTGGTATGTCTGAATAATCAGCACCTACATGATGTTTATGGAAATCGTATGAGTTTCATAGTTTCCTGAATATCGAGGACACGATCAATTTCAACACACATGACAAACAGATGTTAGGTAAAATAAACAACCTTCAGATTAATTCGTGTTTGGGTGAATGAATATTCTACACCTACTGTGTATAATCTATCTGACGGTGTCCATTCTCTCCGTATGTCCAGTATAGCTCTCAAAACTTGTAGACAACAACGTTATGATAAAATAGATTTGTTTAAGACACTCCACAGATAAATCGAAATCTCATGAATGTTCACAAATCCCTGATTTCATTGTTCTTATATATCTGCATGTATGTATATATTACACTTCTTTGAATTTAATATATGTTCTTAAGAGGGTATAAGGCAGTTGCTAGCAAAGCAACAGAAATGTTAAGTTAAGAGAGTTCCCGGTGTTTGTAAATATGTGGTTGACGGGCTGTGTTGCTCAAACTGTCTAAGCATAAACTCAAGTGTGTACATTTATTCATATAAGGACTTCACATGGAGAATATTTGCAATGTCTTGTAAATCTTCACTGTGCCACAAATTGGACTTGGAGAATTAGTGTCGGATTCTATTGCTCTTTTTTCTGTGAATCCAAATATTTCTAGGCTATTGTGTAACGTAACACACCTAACACACCTATTATGATAGGTACAAATGAGAATTCGTAGTCATGGTACAAGACCTGTAAGTTCCATATTAATCCGCCATAGACGTTCTCAATATATGTATGTATTTGAGAATGTATAAATGTAAATTAATGTATGCATTCATTCAAGTGTGTATTGATACGTGTGTGCATGTAAAAGTCTATGTGAGTAAAAGGGTGACAGAGAAATATGTCATTGGTTATTGGTTTAAAATTCCACTAAACAGTTATAATGTGCTGGTTTCGATCCACCAGTCACCATAGCTTCATGTCGACATTAGCCTTAAGGCCAGTAAAGCATGTGCAAACGTAAACTAAAACCAAGATAAAGAATGCCCTTGGAAATCATATGACAAGATTTTTCAGACACTGTATCACAGGGAATAAACAGTTCAAAGATTAAATTAGAGTAACACTTTTCTGTGGATTATTTTTGCAATATCATGAGGTTGGCCCACTGACCGAACAACGAAGGATTTACTTAGTTCATTTTAATGTAATAAGTGTATGCATGTGTAGGTATATATATACATACATATATATATATATACCTTCTCTTTATGAATATTCTGAAAACTATTCAGTCTTGGATGTTTTTTCATCTCAATTTGTTAATTTATATACATATATAAATTAGTACACATAATTGGAAGTGTATAAACGAGAGTATGTGCAATCTTACTTTAAATATTTTATTCATTTCAACAAAGAACGTCATTTATATTCCGTTTTCAGTTACATAAAGAGACTTTATATATTATTATTATTATTATTATTATATATA
>NC_068981.1:47037418-47038658 GCF_001194135.2 Octopus bimaculoides
ATATATATATATATATATACGACGAGTTTCTTTCTGCTTCTGTCTAAGAAATCCAATCACAAAATTTTGGGTGGGCCGAGACTATAGTAGAAAACACTTGCCCTGGGTACCACTCAGTGGGACCGAACCCGGAATCATGTGGTTCGGAAGAAAACTTCTCAATGCAGTCAGTCACGCATAATTATAGATATTTCAGAGACAACTTAGAGGTTCCTTAATCTGCTATAGAATTTCAGCTTTGTTAATTTTGCATATTTCTTTACTTGCAATATTATTTGAAAAATAGGAGTTCAAATAAATTTAACGAGAGCTGTAGCTGCCCAAATGAAATTCGTTAAACACGTGGCAATACATTAGTTACGAAATATAGTTGAAGCGTACATGAAACCAAGTAAAATGTCTGGAACCCTGAGAATAGTAGCTAAAATGTAAAACAAAATACTGTTCTTTAGAGAAAAACTAAAAAGCCATATCAAAACATCTTAACATGAACAATATGTCAAACATTAATATACGAAAGTGTTTTTTTAAAAATATATTTAGATACAGAACAAGCATTTAATTACAATGAGGAATTAATGGTAGAAACATTGATACCAGTACTGATATTGCACACATTACTAACTTATTTTATGTGATTTTATTTTATTAGTATGGAACTATTTGGGAAGAAAATAGGTGGAAACAATTCGTCACACATGGGCACTGCTTACTCAAAAAGTAATAATTATTACAACTTTTGATAATATTCTACAATAAAATTGGACAACCAACAAAAAGCAATAATATATAATTAATTTCAGATAAATGTAATGAATATAATTAAATTGTTTTAAAGAAAGGAAATCTAGACGAATAATGATTTCTGTAATTGACAAACAAGACACTGAATTACATATGAAAGAACAATCAATGATTTCGAGAAAAGCTCCCGATTGGCTATACGTCACGCCGAGCAGAAGAAACCGACTGCATCCTTCTCCCTGAAGAGGTAATGAATATTAAATAACAGATTCAGTCGTGCCTTTCCGAAATGTTCTCTTTATTGAATGTTATGTTAATATGAAATTCTGTATAATTGTACTTGTTAGAGATATAAAAGAATGAGTAGCAGTTACACATATATAAATAATCGTATTCACACACATACACACATTACACACACACACACACACACACACACACACACACACATATATATATATATACATACATATACATATATATATATATATATATA
>NC_068981.1:47039264-47044007 GCF_001194135.2 Octopus bimaculoides
CACACAAAGGGTGTTTCAAACAATTTGATATCATTACAGATGTAAATACCACAAAATCTACAGTGGCAAAGTAAATGAAACTAAACAGGTTTAATGTTGGGCAACATGAGTTTTTTTCCTCCAAATTTGAATGAGAAATTCAAAGGTATGTGGATTCCATGAACCATTTCAAAAACGTTCAATATGCGCACTGCCTGAGACAAAGCACACGTCAAATCGGTAGTCCAGCTCCTCCTAAACACGCTAAATGCGGTAGTGATTCTCTGCTCGAGTTCCTCTTGGTTTGCAGGAAGAGGGGTATATAGACCAGGCCCTTCACATAGCCCCATGTTTGCGCTTTCACCTGTCATCTGTCGTTATGGCCTGAACAAGCTTCAGCTTGTAAGGTTTCATTAGCAAGTGTGTGCTCAGGACGCCCCAAACTTGTTGGAGTATTCTGGGTTTCCAGGCTTGTTCATCTTATGGACTTCTTGGGGCTTCGCAAGCATTTTTGGCGAACCCGCTCCACCGTCTCTTCCAATGTTAGTAGTCGTTCAGATCCTTTTGTCTTGCAGAGACAGCCTTCTTTGAATTTCTTGTGCCATGTCCAAATCTGCATTGCCGTTGGTGATTTTTAGTGATCTCTCTCGCAAATGCAGGCTGCACAGTCTTGTTCGACTGTGTTCGAGCACACTCAAACACATAAAACGCCTTTTCTTTGCCAGTGAATGCAATAAACATATCAAAAGTAAACATATCAAATATTAAACATAAACTGTTGACTTGTTTCTACACAAGCTGTTAAAATTTGAAGTCATTTGAACAAGAACTGGTAAACTTATGAGATTGCAAAATGATATATAATTTTCGGAAACACTATTTATGATGTATTGTGTAATCCGCAAATAATGCAGTTTTTTACTACTTCCTATATTTTTCAAAATGAAGAGGAACACATTTCTTTTTTAATCTAAAATATATTATCCTTAATTTACTTCAATGCGCTTCAATCTATTTGGTAGACTTGCAAGGCCCTTCTTCCAAAATTCACTTGTCCATGACAAAAAAATACTACTCTAGTACTGTTCTGACCGCGTCTACAGAATTCATAATTGTCCAAATGATTTTGAAGACTGCGGAATAAATGATCATGAGATGGGGCAATTTCCGGAGAATATAGTGGGTGGGGCATCGCTTCCCATTCATACTGATCCACCTTCGAAATGTGTTCCTCCCTGTAGTAGCTGAGTATTATCCTGATGGAGGAACACATTTCGTCTTGAAACCAAATATGGCAGATCTTTCTTCTAGTCCTGAGTTAAGCTGCTCCAATCGATCGGTTTAAAAGTTCAAAGTGGGCTAAACATTTCATATTCCACCAAATAGATAAGAACTCCTGATTTAGTTGAAGACCTTTTTAGCCTGGTGCGCCTGTGTTTCTACTTTCCATACGCACTGTTTTCAGCGCTTGACATTTTTATAGAGAACCCATTTCTCTTCACCAGTCACTATTCGGTCCGAAAAACGATCATTCGTAAGACGTGTCAACAATGAATAGCACGCATTCACTTTCTGCGCGTGATTAGATTCGATCCTATTGACCCAATTTTCTGACTTCTCCGATGGCCTGCAAGTATTGATGAATGGTTGAATGACCAAATTCAAGCTTCTCTGCTATTTCCTCAACAGTCACGATGGGATTTTGTTCCACCAGTGTTTGCAGGACGTCCTCGTCAAGCTCTACACATCTTTCAGGACGAGGATCGTCTTCTAGGCTGTCGTTTCCGACTCGGAATTTCTAGCACCATCGTTGACACTTGCTTACGCTTATTGTCCGATCCACATTTATTGCATTAGTGTTCCTCGCAATTTCCGTTGCATTGATGCCTTTATTGAACTCATATAAGAAAATATGTCTAATATGCATACTCCTTTGTTACTTCCATTATACCTTTGAAAAAATAACTGTTAAAATCGAACTACACTCATCAAAATTTCCACTAAGAATAAGGACAATGTAACATTAAAAGAAGTATATTTGAGATGACGCAATGTGGGCGTGTGTGTTTGCGCGCACATACGTGTTTATAGTAAATAATTGATATGGAAGACAGAGTGTACTGTAAGCCTAATTTAGCACGACGATCGTTTCGTGATAAATAAATCTTACAGTACACTGTATCTTCCCTATCAATTATTTGAAACATACTAAACGTGCACCGAAGAAGTCCTTCCGTAGATCCTGCGACTAATGTCCCGCGGATGACGCTTGGTAGCTGTATATGGTGTACTTGCTCTCAAGACACACTTGTAAGGAATACCCAAAACGCAAGGTTTTGATACTACATTTTAAAGTTTCCTATCTTTACTTTAATTTTGAACATAACATATATATATATATATATCTGTGTTTTTGTGTGAGCATGCGCGCGTGAGTGTGTGTATGGTAAATGAAAGATGAATGATGGAAGATACGAGAATTTTTATTTATCACTACAATTGTTTCGACACATCTAGCATCGATCCCTCACGAGTGGGATACATAACATCTGGTACAGGAGCATCCGACGGTGCATATGTGTCTTTTCGGGTGACAAATAAATATAACTCGTTAAAATAGAAGTTCTGCAAAGTATTTTCTCATTTTGTGTAAAGAAACCAGCAAATTGAAGGATATATAACTTCATTTATATAGAAGATCAATAATAAAATAACGGATGCAAAAAAAAAAAAACGAAAACTCGATACAGCGAGTACAGAATTAAAAATAACCATTAACGGATAAAGATGTATAAAGGCCTCGTACACGTACATACACTGTACAGGTTCACGGCACACACACATACACACATTTATGCATCACAAAATACATCACAATGCATTTCCCAGGGGCAGACGATACAAACATCTGAAGTATTGTGGTTATGTGTTGAGCAATTTCCTCAACCATTGACATGGCGCGTCTTCCAGCCCGATAATCCATTCCACCCCTTTATGAACATGAGTTCCGTATCGAAGCCTTTATGCCTCATCCCTTTTCACGGAAACCTAAGAAAGGGTTGCTCAAATCAAATTTATGGAGATTTGAAACCGTAACGTAAAAACTCGTAACAACGGAAGTTATGTTATTCCTCGTGCTCAACGGACTCTACCAATGTTCCACCCACCTCTTCAATGATATTGGCAGATATTCAGTTGCAAACTAGAGCAATTTAGTCAGATCCCCATCTGTATACCAGCAGCAAAATTATAAACAATAGTAAGTGCTTTGTTGACATGAAACAAGAGATTTGGAGCAACCAGAACAACAGCAAACAACCACATGAAAGAAATATCAAAGAAAATGCATAATAAACAATATTAACAGCAAATGCTCAATAACAACATCCGCTACTGATATAGCAACTTCAAAAACAGTTCTTCTAAAGGCAGCAGCGTAAATATATAAAACGACAGAAAAAAAAGTAACATGAACATAATATTTAGGAGACCATCAACAATAAATAAATAATAATAGTCACATTGAGCAATCACAACAAAAAAGCTATTGCCCCGATTCTAGTTATTATATTATTAGATATTACCAGATTCCATCGATAAGTTAGACTGCTGAGAGCTAAACAATTAGGATCTATTCCACCCGGAGCTACAGTCGAAAGCAACATTCGATTGTGGTAATCGCAAACATAAATTACATACGATTACAAAATAAAACGGAGAGGAAGAGGGGAAAAAATTACAAATAAGTGAATTATTTTTGTTTCTCGGCAGACATGCTTCTCAATGTGTAAGGACGAAATATAAACTGAAACACTTTTAGAATAATGCAAACCTAATTATAGATTTCCATAAACTGAGTGTGTGTGTATGTGTGTGTGTGTGTGTGTGTATGTGTGTGTGTGTGTGTGAGTGTGTGTATCTCTGTGTGCCTGTGTGTGTGTGTGTTTAGGCAAGGAGAGAGACAGAGAATTAGAGATAGAAAGGGTGAGAGACTAGTTGAACATAACTGTATGTCAGAATAGTTGTTACACTGTTTAACTTATCTATGAATAAACGTAAGGTCGGATGGTGTACGTTCATAATAATATACACTATATATATATATATATATATATATATATCATTATATTATATATATAATTATATATATGATTATACACATCATACACACGAGCTTTCATATGCTTAGGATGTACTATACTAAAATAAAGGCAAAATGATCCAGACCGCTATACTACATTCTAAATTTTCAAACGAAACTTGTTTTACTGCAATGATTACGATTTATTACGAATATTATTATTGGATATCTCTTATTTTTTAGATGCGATAGGAGATAAAGCGATTCAATATGAAAGTGAATTCAATAGAAGTGGAATATCTGATTTACAAAACAATTAATATATCAGTGTATAATTTTAATGATGCGGTATACCTAGGGCGTAGATTGAAAGGGACACAGGTAAAAAGATTTAGAAATACTGAGAGAATATAAAAGCAAAAGTAATAGGGAAGCAACAGGAAAAATGGAGGGGAAGAAGTTTGTGTGTGGCATATGAATATCTGCAATGAGACACATCTATTTTAATATAGTATATCACAACACCGTCTTAGATTTTTAGTTCTACTGCCACGTCGAGTCTATAACTAGACTTTCACACACACATGCCGCGCACACATATATGTGCATATGTTTGTATATATATGTGTGCTCACACACATATATATATATATATATATATATATATATATATATATATATAT
>NC_068981.1:47048173-47049228 GCF_001194135.2 Octopus bimaculoides
AGAGAGAGAGAGAGAGAGAGAGAGAGAGAGAGAGAGAGAAATATCTAGTGATGCTAAATAACTGTTCAGTCTCTTACTCGAGTTTTACTTTACTGGTTGTCAGACGGAAGTGAAGTTTAAAGAATGACAGTGGTTTATAATTGCTTGCGAATGATTAAATGATAAGTATTTGAGAGATCATCAAGTAAACAAAGAAAACTGATTGGGCAGAGCTTAATTAATGGCGTTCTTAAAATTAATGGTGTTCTTAAAATTAATGGTGTTCTTAAAATTAATGGTGTCTGTTTTATCAGATTCTCCGATGATAAAATTATTTACAAAATACGAGCAGAATAAAATGAAATATCTGAGACTAAAACAGATCACAGTGTGTTCATAAAAGTTTATAGCTCTAAATATTTGCAGCAGCGGATAAATTTCAAAGAAAGATTCTTTTATAAATTAGGAATTTAATAAATACAAACGCCATAAGTCAACAATTTAAATAGAGGAGCAAACGTGAAGCGCATTTTGTTTTTAGTAACAGTAGCTAAACAGAGTCTGTGTAGCAGAAAGCAAAATCAGATAAAATTAGTAAGACTGAAGATTGGGAAGCCAAGCATTGAAATACGTCACTATCCACATTATTAGTTTGTAAAAAGCAGACATGCGCACTTATACATGCAAAAACTAAGCCAGATACACAAATACACAAATATTTATATACACAGGATAAACCCGATTAGAAATCTTGCATGAGGTACATAAATCAGTTAGACAGAGTGAGTGGGGAAGTGTGATGATCAAAAAGAAATGCAGTATTTATTTGGTGCAATGAAAGCAAAATTAGACACATAAACAATTTGTTTGAAAAATGAAAACTCCTTGATCAGTCAGATATTAATATTTATTTCATGACTTACCAAATAATTATTATTATACCAGTTATAAAACTTTTATAAACCAATATTGATATACAAGGCTATATTCTCGTGGTATCTGTTACAGATTATCTCTTTATCGATATATTGATAAGTAAATATATATATATAGATATATATATATATATATATATA
>NC_068981.1:47049491-47052401 GCF_001194135.2 Octopus bimaculoides
TATATAGCAATAAGAAATTGGAGGTGAATAGGTGGTATTCATCAACTTGCAGATATTGTATTGTTTCAATTTTACTGCTTGTTTGTTAACTAAGAGGACAATAATAACAATATACAAACACATGCGACATATTATGTCGTATCAGTAATTAAAAAAGGACATCTAGTGACCGAAAATGGGACAATGACTTACAGCCAGAAATTCTGGTAAATACCTCAGTTAGTACTCCGAGCGTTAACCTGGCTTAGAGATGATATAAACCGAGTAAAGGGTACACACATTACATACGAGGCTACTCACTAATCTATGCGTTGGTACATTATTCTCAAAATATATCATCAATAAGACAGAGAAAGAAAAACAATGTTCTTACACTACTTTATTCGACCTAAGGATTTATTCTTTGTAAGCCTAGTACTTATTCTATCGGTGTCTGTTGCCGAACCGCTAATTTACCGAGGCGTAAATACACCAAAGGACCATCGATGGTGTGGGGACAAGCACAGACACACAAACATATACATGCATAGATATATACGACGAGCTTCGTTCAGTTTCTATCTACCAAATCCACTCACGAGGCGTTGGTCGGCCCGAGGCTATACATATATATATATATATATATATATATATATATATAATCTTCTTTTAATTTTGAGGATGCTTTAGTTCAGTAATATATCTTTCTAGGTTGTTATGGTGTGTTTTTATTTAGTTTAGTTCTTCGTTTTTATTTTCTAAACATGGGAAAGGTAAATAGGGGTGCAATATTGAATTTCGCACGCCCAATAAATTTTAGGGGTTGTAAGTCTGGTGTTGACCTGTCTTTGGCTGGTCCTGCGCATGTGAACGTTATCCAGCACTCTGTATACGACACAAGACGGTCGGTATCCTTCCATTCCACCGTTCAACAGATTACAGGAAGGTCGACTACAATAACTAGAGTTTAGATGAATAGTTGAATGCTTCCTCGTGCCGTCACCTGGCAGGTGAGATTTGAACTCAGAATATAGAGAGCCGGAAGATATACCCTAAATCATTTCTTCCAACACCCCCAACGATTCTGCCGCACTCGCACCCGGAGGGCAATGTGAAATGTCGTGTTTTACTCAAGAACACAACGCACCGCTCGGTCCGGGAATCGAACTCACGACCTATCGATCGAAAGTGAAACGCCCTAACCATTAGGGCACGCACCTTCACTATACTTCAATATATACTGCGCAAACGTTGTGTATGGTACCAAATTTAGAGGAAGCAGTGTGAGTAACAGAAATAATGTTCCGCCCGGAGTTCGTCTAATGACAGAGATCTCAGTAATGTTCTTTAAGGCGTTAGACAGACATTTACCGCCTTCTAGCAGGTATAGTAAAATATTCAATAGACATAGTTAGAAGTCTGCAAATTCAACTAGACTTAATTTAGCGGTTACTACAGTGGCTATTAAACGTTAGAAAACTGAACATATTCATCATGAATGCACGCTCATATCTTCATGCTAAACGTATAGACCAGTCTGGCCATCTTTAGTGGAACACGTCTATCATGTGCAGATGACGTTGGTGATAATATCTAAGATTTTACTCTGTGTAAGAACAACAGCATTAACAGAATAAATAAAGCCTTTTATGACAACTTGTTTAAGAGAATGTTTAACAGTAGCATTCTCCTTAGATAACACATGCCTCTAAGTGCTCGATCAGAACACTTGGGAGCGTCTTTTGTTATATGGGCTCTTCACCTCAAAGTTCAAGGACATTATTACATTATACCATTCACTGTTTTAAATAAAAAAAAATAAAAAAGATAACTGCACATCGTTGATCAATTACATCAGATAACTAGGGAAACGACGAAATATCCAACAGAGGAATATTGTTTTCTCTCTTTCGCAGTCTATTATAGATAGTGCTCTTCTTTATTGAGGGGACTGTAGCAGTTGTAATTAGTGCTTGGTAGAGGCTCTCGAAATATTTAGTTGTAAATAGAACCAAATTAACAAACGTAACACAATTAATTTGCTATTCTCTTTCTTAAGCAAAACATTCTTAAAGTTTCCTCACAAGAATTCCACATAAATAAACAACCTGGATATAAGCAAATAAAATTAATGCCTGCGATATGTTATTAGGAATTCTTTTTCCTTCATAATTTACTAACTGTGGAATATACCAATTTCTCTTTTCCTAACTTAATCTTAGTTTTTAATCTTATCCTTAATTATTGAGTCGAACATAATTCAGTTAAATTTGATTTAATTGAATTCCCTATAACCATAGTAAACCTGATATTGCTCGAAAGAAAAGAGAAGCAAATAATTAACTTATATATTCTAATCACTGTTACTTTCCATCCACTTGACATTCCCTCGGTTCTTCTTATATTTGCTTTACACACATCTCTATTGCTGACAACCCAACAAATACAGCTGTAACAGAACAATTACCTTCCACAAACTATATTCTCACACACTAACATACTCCTAATCATGACATCTAAGGACTGTGAATTCGGCACGGATATAATATACCATGGAAGACAATCTGATATGTTTGTTATTTGCACCAACATTTCTACGTCTTGGTTGCAGTATGTTCTGCTGCAAACAATAACATTTCCACTCTAAAGAAAAGGACTGAGTGTAGTGGTTCATCATTTAATTGATGATTTGACTAATTAATTGATTGCTTATACAAACAAGACAGTCAGATGCGGGAAATATTTTCAAAGATATATTCAAAACATTTCAAAATAAACATTTCTAAGTTACGTTAGATTAAAACACTTTGTCTTTTGTCTGATTGCATACATTATACATAAATGCATGTTTGGGGGTATTTAAATATATACATGTACATATATATATATATATATATATGTGTGTGTGTGTGTGTGTGTGTGTGTGTGTGT
>NC_068981.1:47052411-47055063 GCF_001194135.2 Octopus bimaculoides
GTGTGTGTGTGTGTGTGTGTGTGTGTGTGTGTGTGTGTGTGTGAGTGTGTGTGTGTGTGAGAGAGTGTGCGTGTGTATACACACGCATACATACATACGTGTGTGTGTGTGTGTATATATATATATATTGTGGCACTCCATCGGTTACGACGACGAGGGTTACAGTTGATCCGATCAATGGAAGAGCCTGCTCGTGAAACTAACGTGTAAGTGGCTGAGCACTCCACTGAAGTATAAATCTTTAACGTAGTTCTCGAGGAGATTCAGCGTGACAGAGTGTGACAAGGCTGGCCCTTTGAAATACAGGCACAATAGAAATAGGAAGAATGAGTGCGATAAAATCGTGGTGAAAGAGTACAGCAGGGCTCCCCGCCATCCCGCTCCCGGAGCCTCATGGAGTTTTAGGGTTTTTTCGCTCTATAAACACTCACAACACCCGGTTGGGAATCGAAACCACGCTACCACGACTATGAGTTCACTGCACAAACCACTGGGCCATTGCGCCTCTACTACTACTACTACTACTACTACTACTACTACTACTACTACACACACACACATACACACACACGTGCACACGCACACGCACACGCACACGCACGCGCACACGCACTCGCACAAAGTGGTGAGCACAACTAATCAATAAGTTAGCTTTATTAACTGCTAATCCGCTAACTAAGAGATTATCTTCGCAAACGCATAACCCCTAAACGGTGGGGGGGGGGTAGCGGAAACTTACACTAACTGATAAACGCTAATTTTATCATATGAATTTAGGTTCGGTTTGGTTGTTTGGCTCTAAAGCCCTTAAAAACAAACCTAGAGAGCTGGAATTTACGTGGTGTAGCTTAGACACAGAGCTTTCGAAAAAGGTATAGCATACCAAGTTCAGATGAGGATGAAGGGGCTTGCAAGTAATCAAATGAACAAATGAAATTAGACTTTAGTTTTCCAGTCACATTGCACTTTATTTATTGTATAAAACATATCAATAAGGTATACTATAACATAGGTATGATGCCAAGATCAGATGATCATTTACAACGGCTAATTTTCCCCTTTACGTAAAATGTCTATTTTATGCTTTCTTAAAATTTCAAAATAACTTACCCACTCTGGGATGGTACTGGTGTTTTTTTTTTCTTTGCCCACCACTCAAAGTCTGCCTTATACCTCTTCAATCTCGCCAGAGATGCCGGGTCCACCACGGTACAGAGAATGTTTTCCGGCAGCATCCTTACACCTGCTGTATCGAACCTTTATTGCTGCATCCCACGTGTCTATCCCATTATACCTTTTTTTCCTTTATACAGAATAACATTTTCCTTCATACAGAATACATTTCCTTTATACAGATTAACATTTTCTATCCCAGGGCGAGGGTGGAGGATTTGGGGCTCCTGTGTGCTTGTGCTTGTCTTTATATCAGGTGGGGTATAGAGAGTGGTTGGGGTAGAGTGCGTGAGGTTGGGGGACGAGTGGGTGTGGGACAGGGGTCATTCTTTACCACACGTGTCCTCTTTATCCTTTTTCTCTTCTTCTACGTTATCTCCCATCTATCGTTTGTCTCTGCTTCCTCAATGCTGGTGCTTGTCTTCCTCGGTATTCTCCTATCGTTACCTCCACGGGCTGTGGAGCACCAACCAATCTGTCACTCTCCTCAGCCTTTTCCAGTGCTGGAAGTCACACCGCTCTAATGTGACCCTTCAGGCCATATTTATAACACCGCGGAGTTCTTCCCTCCGCTTTAACTTTCAAATTAGTTTCTCCCAATGCGATGTTTTCTACTATCTTTTCCAACTCCTCCGCAACCTATACAACCATTTCAAGGGTTCGTCCCTTCTAGTTCCTCTGGGGCGTTTTGGTGACGTGTAAGACCACCATCTTCTCCTCCATGCCCAGCAGTATGGCAGCCACCAGCCAAGCTACATTCACTTCTTGTGGTATGTCTTCTACTCGAAACCTGGAGGTACGTCTCCCAAGGTGTACTGTTAGAAGCATCAATTCGTCTGTTTTCAGTAGTGTGGCAGAGGGCAATCTGGCAGTTGCTATCTCCCTAATCTGCACATCCACCATTACATATTTTCGTCCCAAGTCAAAGTATGGTGTTTCCTGCCAGACTGACCTTAGTGCCTTTTCCATCTGCGCCTCCGACACCACTTTAATTCTCCTTGTTGCCACTGCGTATGTTCTGTAGACAATTGTCTTTTCAGCCTTGTCCTTTAATACTGGTTGTGATGGGTGGAAACCTTCACATCGTTCCTCTCCCTTTCAAGAATTTTCTTGAACATTCTCAGCTCTTCCAGATTACATTCTTCAATTTTTCCCTTAGCCGCCGCTGCATAGTTCCTATTCTCCATCTCCTTGTTTATGTTTCTGAAGCATTCCACCAACTCCTCCTCAGACTAATCGAGTTCTGAGTAAAAATGCTTCAAATTCTCATAACTCCTCGTTCGACGCACATCCATCACACAAGAGGAAAAACGTCAAACAGACAAGACAAAAAAGAAAAAAAAATGTGCATCTCAAACAAAACCAACAATCCAAATGAATTAAGAGAAACCGGAACCCAACTTCTTACCATGCAGCTACGCCTATATATATATATACATACATAGAATATATATATATATATATATATATATGTAAATA
>NC_068981.1:47055073-47076536 GCF_001194135.2 Octopus bimaculoides
TCACACAAGAGGAAAAACGTCAAACAGACAAGACAAAAAAGAAAAAAAAAATGTGCATCTCAAACAAAACCAACAATCCAAATGAATTAAGAGAAACCGGAACCCAACTTCTTACCATGCAGCTACGCCTATATATATATATACACACACACACATATATAACCTGTGTAAGCGTGCTACCTGATAATATAATCATTGTGAAGGTTGTTTTTGCACGACATTCTTTCAATTTTTCGTTTATTTGTTTCAATTGTAGGACGGCGGCCATGCTGAGGCACCGCTTTGAAGACATTCTGGTCGAACAGATCGACTACTTAGATTTGGAGTCTGGTACATATATCGGAATATTTTACCGGTTACAGCGACGTAAAGAAACCAGCACGGGTTGTCCAGCGGTGTGGGGACAAACATTGACACATATATACATGCATACGTACTCGCGCACGCACATATTTATACAGACACACAGACAGACATACATATAATTTATACATGCTTTCAATGTGTGTATGCACGCCCGTATTTGTGTGCTTCTGTGTGAATGTATGTTTGAAGAATGATGGAGAAACAAACGCTGGAACAAATATTTTAGAGGCAATCGACATACATATATACGTTTGACACTTCTAACATTTCACCTACGCAAAGTTTCAACAGAAAGTTTGCTTATTATTTCTTTTTAATAATCATAACATTTCGTTTCCGTACTAATTTCGTAATATTCAAGATCAAAAATCGCATTCTGGAGAGAAGAAGAAAAAATAATATCTATAAAAACAGAGGGACTGTTTGCATAATACCTCGTCGTTATTGTTAGTCTTGTTTTCCTTTTACTTTTCATATTATCCTTATTCAATATCTACTGATTTCTTCTCTTCACGCGTTCCTAATCCTCCTTTTCCCATCCTCTTCCACCACCACCTCCGTCATTGTCATAATCATCATCATCATCGTCGTCGTCCTCATCCTCACCATCATCATCATCGTCGTTTTTCTCTGTCATATATTTAAATAACTATTCAATTATTTGTTCGCTACATCATCAATTTTGCAGTTAAACACATTCTTGTTAGATTCCTTTTCTCATAGATGTTTGTGCCAGAAATCCTATAAGGTGCACGCTCACTAGATATTCACTAACTACAATGAAATCAATCATTTGTGCTTGAGTTACAAAACGATGGGTAAAACAACTGATTAGCTAATTATTTGAATTCTTAATTACTGTTTGCTAATGATAAAAATAATGTTTGTGTTTCGCTCCTAAATTTATTTTCCGAAGGCCTTCCCGTACATACAGACATACATACCTACATACATACCTACATACATACATACATACATAGATACATACATACATACATACATACATACTACGGACGGGGAGTGCTAAGCAGTGAATTGCAGAAATGTATTGTTATTACCAGTTCAAATAGGCGTGTGGCACGTTTGGACACATCAATAACCCATTCACTGTGTGTTGTTATGGAGAACATTTCTCGACTTAGACAGAGTGGTGTTCATTGACAAACATCAGTTCGAAGCGCCACCTATTTAAACAGTGAGATGCAAACATTTTGGAGTAGTTATCTCCTCTTCAGCCACAGATACCATTCTGTCTACACCGAGAAATTTTCTTCATGGCAAAATGCAGTGAATGGCTTACATCCGAGTCTAAATGTGTCACATGCATATTACAACTGGTAATAACATTACATTTCTACACTTTACTGCTTAGCACTCCGTCTCCGTAATTTGCTTGCGGTCAGCCGCCGCAGTGGCCCTGGCATAGCTCTCAATACTGGATACGCTACCACTCGCCGCAGCTGGGGAAAAAAACAGCAGCTCGCGTGAAACATAACAATAATAATTCCACAAAAAATCACAATTATTCACAAAGACAACTTACAGTAATTCACAGAGTTTTCACAGAGTAACACAGCAGTTTTCACAACAATTCACAGAACCGTTATACTGCTAAGCAGTTCAACCGGCGTGCTAACGGTTCTACCAGCTCGCCACCTTGAACTGGTAAAAATATTACATACATACTACACACACACACACACACACACACACACACACACACACACACACACACACACACACACACACGCACACACCCCACACACACACACATAAATATGTATTTTTGTTTGTGCGTATGTTCATAATTTTTGCACATGTACAATTACAGGCATGGTGGCAGGTTGATCGTAGTTCACATGTATATTTAATAAACATTTGGGTTGACCAGGTATATGTAATGCTAATCAGAACTCGGTTCACTTCATTTCACTTGACGTGAATAGTTATCTGTATGCCGAATATGTTGGGCATATAGCCAGTCTTGCTAAGGCTTCCGAAACGGATGTATGTCAGCTCAACAATGAATATGAATATTGCTTGTTAATGACCAAGCTGTAAAGCGAAGATGACTTTGTAGACCTGTTGAAGATTACAGGTTTTCAACAATTCTTGCATAAAATAATGCTCTCAGCTGTATGCAGTATTAAATCATGGTAACTGACATTATGAGTACATACTTGGTTCCTTAGACAACTAAAATAAATGCATTGACGCATTATTTTGTGTCTGGGTAGAGTCATATTGCCGTAATGCCTTATTATCTAACACACTCCATTGAGAAGGTTGCAAAATCAACGTAAGTTTTGGAAGGAAAAAATAAAAATAATAAATGAGTGGAAAGCAAACCGGTGACTGAGTCAGATAATAAAGCATTTAAGCAATATAACTCTCCCCAGATACAATGTAATTTGCTTTAACACACGAATTCACTTCAAGAATTTTGCAAACCAGATGCAAGAACGAAGTATAAGTTGAATATTCGAAGGCATTATTGTGTAACTATAGGTTTCGTTTCTCTTGCGAGCTGTTTCAGCTATGCATGTTAACTGCAACTCCTTCGCAATACATGAAATTATTGGATATATTGTTGTTTTCCTTGATGCACTGGGATTTGAATTCCTCAATGTAATTTCATATAAAGTGCATTTTTAAGATCTAATGAAAGGCTGCCAGCAGCTTGTACCTGTTTATTTCCCCAAGGCATACATCAAATCATATTACTTATTTGGATGTAATCTATGTAGAACTGTAGGTCTAGTCTTTATACAAGACAGTTGCTATTTCTAATTTTGTTAATTAGAAGGCAACAGCAATATATATATACCGTCAATCACATAATTTTATCATACAGAGTTATCGTAAGATCCAAACGGAAAACAATAACTAATTTAATGTCTAATTTGCGGAGTTAAATAAGGCAATATTTCTTTCTACTCCAGACACGAAGCATTACATTTAGAAGGTGTCTAGTCTATGTTATCAACACAGGTACTTACTGCTCCTTACTTTATCAACCCCGATAGGATGAAAAGCAATGTCGACCTCGGCGAAATTTGAACTCAGAATGTAGACAGTTGAAATGTCGCTAAGCGTTATGTCCGACGAGCTAAAAATTCTGGCAGTTCGAGAAATATCATATTTTGTCTTATCTCGACGTTTCATATTAAACTTATACCATTAGCTGAAATATGAGTATGACGTTATACGTATACAAAATGTGGTGTAGTCATTGATTTTGAATAGATATATGTTTAAATAAAAGCAATGACGAAACAAGAACAGAAAGCACAAACCTCCGCCAAGGCAACAACAACGTTCTCGATATTTTTATTGCTCGGAAGAGGCTAAATATTGAGATTAAACATTACAAATACAATGCAAAACATATAATCGGGGAAATAAAAATGCAAAAAGAAACCGAGCAAAGAAGAGAAAATAAAAGAAATGAATGAAATTATGAAAATGATAAAATGAGGCGCAATGCCAACTCGACCCCTGAAGTCGAGTGGTTACATTTAGACATTGTTTTGGACAGAATAGGTTCATTCCCAGAGTTGTGCGCCGGGGAGTAGTGACGTTGGTGAGGAAGGACCCGGAAAAGGTGGATAATATAGATAATTTTAGGCCCATCACTCTGCTGAACGCAGAGATGAATATTTTGGCCAAGGTGTTAGCAAAAAGATGGACGCATGTTGCAGATGACCTGATTGGGGAGGTACAAACATGTGCAATCCCGAGCAGAACCATCCAGGATACTCATCTTATACGCTACACTGTAGAAGGGTGTGGTAGTAATTCTGGCAAAGGTGCTGTACTGGTCCATTTGGACCAAGCTAAATCATTTGATAGGGTAGACCATCGATACCTTTTTACGTACTCGCGCAGTTCGGACTGGGTCTTGTTTTCCTCAAGGGGATCATACAGTTGTGCGACAATATCGGCTCGATCGTTCGGGTGAACGGCTTTTTCTCGAAGCCGTTCTTCATAAAACGGTCGGTTCGCCAAGGGTGTCCGCTCTCTCCGTTTTTGTGCGTGATGTCCTGCGAGCCATTTCTGCGAAAGCTGAGCAGCACCCCGACGAATCCAGAAGGTGGAGGATCGGATACAGCGTACGCGGATGACATCACTATCATCGTGACCAAGATGGGACACCTAGAGAAAGTAGGCGAAGCCATTCAGGTTTACGAGACGGTGGCAGGAACCAAAAATTACCGGGAAAAGTCGGTCGGCTTGCAAGTCAGCACCTGCAGGGGTAAGTCGATACCTTCGAATAGCGTCGTGGGACGCTGGACGGAAGGCCCGGTTAAGTTGCTAAGAATCTGGTTTAGCCAAGATCACCAAAGAGAAAAAAACTGGTCCGAGGTATCGGGGAAGGTGACACATAGTAAAGACCTGGTCTAGGCGGTGGCTATGATTGAAAGGGAGGGCGGAGGTAGCCAATGTGCTTATCGCATTGGTCATCGTTTACCGTATTTCCGTCGTTCCTTGTCTAGATTCGTGTTTAACCAAGCTGGAGAAGATAAACTTCTGCTTTTTGTGGAAGAACAACGGTCCAGTTGTAAGACGTTATATTTGCTGTCAAAAGCCGTTAAAGGCTGGTTTAGGGATTCCTTGGCTGTTGATGCACAAGCATGTGCTGAGGTTGAGGCACCTCTGGCTTTACCTGGAAGGTGAACGGGTGTGGTCTTTGCTCGCTAGATGGATGTTCCCTAGCTTTACTAGTTTTGGTGGTAGTGGAAACTGGTCTCGTCGAAGATCGAGATTGGATACCTGGTATACGGAGTGCCGTAAGGCTCTTCTCCAGTTTCACAACTCGGGCAATGCCAGCGATTTCGGTACCACCTCGGCTTACTGTAGTAGGTTGGTAGAGGCAGGAAATGCTGATACCCTTGGAAGGACCCTGGGTCTAGATGATAATCAGTTAGACAGCCTGTTCCGAAGAACATTCGGGCCGAAGACACTGGATAACTTCCAAAAATATTTGGCCTGACTGTGTTACCGAGGAGCCCTACCCGTTTGGGATAATCTCACCAGACACGGCCATCGTGGGCCGTCGGCCTGCCAAGATGCGAGCGGGACGTGGAAACCATCCTGCTCGCTATTGTTCAGTGTCCGAGAATTTCAGAAGTGTGGGTTTATGCAGAACACCTGTTGTCAGATGGAAGAAGAGTAGAGCTATCACTTGAGTCAATTCTAAAAATTAACCCACCGGATTTCCTTACGGTAGAAGGGGAGAATTGTTTTCTCGTAGTAGTAGCAATTGCGAGAGAGGTGATATGGAAGTAAAGAATGAAAAAGGTTGTGACAGACAGCTTCGTCTCCGGCCTCACTCTGGTGAATGTGTTTACCTTTCACCTTAAAAGGAAGGTGTGGCTGCGGAGGAGGTATTTGTCAGATCGTGTGTTCAATAAACGATGGACGCGTGTGGCACGTATGTTGGGAGTGAAAGGCCCTGCGTGAACACGTCAGAAAGATTACCAAGGTGTCGGTATTAAAGACAGGGCTCGTGGGTTTGGAGCTTACCTGTTTTTAATGCCATATCGTGTTATTCTTGTATATGTAAATGTTTCTTGTGTTCCATTCGTTAATTGTAATTTTGAAACCTTTACGATTGTATATGACCCCGTTCATATTGTGTTGTCCCCCTCTTTGTGCGCCTGTATGGGCAATAATAAAACTAATCATCCCGGAAAGTTTCATCCGAACCCACCCAGCAGTTCTAGAGATATTTTGTCCATGGACAAACAAACAAGCAAACACGACTGAAATAACCCCGCCACTTCAGTAAGGCAGAGGTAATGATGTTTTACTGAATATAATCGACAGATTAACATTTCGTGATGTGAGAATAATTGTAGCACCATTACATATTCTAACTAAAATATTCATTTAAAATAACAAGTAGATCCTCACTGATCTACATCAATGATTCTTAGATTCCTTTGAAAAACAAGGGAAGAAATGACAGAAATTTTAGTGATAAATTTTCAACTAATTATTTTAATATAAAATATATATTATTATATATTCTGGTAAGACAGGCTGTGAGCCGGCAGAAACGTTAGCGCACTGTCCAAAAGGATTAGCAGCATTTCGTCCATATTTACTTTCTGCGTTTAAATTGCACCGGGGCTGAGATTGCTTTTCATCCATTCGTGGGGTGATAAAATAAGGACCAGCTAAGCATTAAGGTAGACGTAATGGATTTAGCTCCTCCCCATAAATTGCCGGCCTTGTACCAAAATTTGAAACCGTTATATATTCTGGTAGGGTCCAAATTATACAAAGCATGAAATAGCTTACATGAATTATGAAACGAAATTGTCCAATCTTGAGCTCTGTAACATGATTTCATAAGTAATAATGGAATGCGCACAGAATTAGCTTGTCTCATTAATATATTCGCTACGTTTGTATTGTAACATGACAGTTGCTCACGTTACCAAGTCAACTGTTTATAAAACGTAATTGCCAATATTCGAGATACTTAAATTCACCACTGTGGAGTGTAATTATTGGAGTTCATTGATATAAGTGGCCATAAGTATCTGACGCATTTTAAATTATGAATACGTTGACGTCAATTTAAGTTTTCTATTTTCCTTGAAGCAAGCTCAATCAAACAATCGAATATAATTGCATAAAGTGTAAGAACTCGGTTTCCACAATAATCCATGAATGCCCGAGCAAGATTACGTAACGTATATGAATATAGTGATAACTATACTGCTGTACCTGTAGTGGAAACAAGCATAACATCATTCAATCGGCACATGACGTGAAGCAAGTGAGATATAAAGAGATAAGCTTTTAAATAGTATTACCTGTACCTCACAATGTTCATTAGGTACATGCATTGTGTATCCCAGCAGAATAACAGGCTTATTTCCAATTTCTATCGAGGTGGCCACTGCTCTAGCAAATGAACTCGCCTTGATGACGTCTGGTATTTCCAGTTGTTTTGCAGTGACATATAATATTCAATGTTACAATGTTTACGATTTCAGTCATTCACAATAGCATCTCTCTCTCTCTCTCTCTCTCTCTCTCTCTCTCTCTCTCTCTCTCTCTCTCTCTCTCTCTCTCTCTCTCTCTCTCTCTCACACACACACACACACACTTTCCGCCTTGTATAGATATACAGATTTCTATTCTAATTGAATTGAAGTCGTCTTTTATGGCATATGAAATGTTTAGTTATTTCAAAATTTATTTGTGTAATTTGCATTATCTCTAAATTATGATAAATGTAAAGTTATTGACATAGTCTCTATGTAAGCTAAAGGCAATATAGTATCATGCTTCTTGACGGAAATTTATTGAAGCAAAATCGAATTATGTTTTTTTTTTTACCTTCTTATAATTCACATGTACCTATGCATGTTATAATTCTGAACAATTTTCAATTTTTTAATCATAAAATTAGTCAAAATGTATGATCACAGAAATCAAATATATATCATCTAGTACTTTCTGTCACATCCGATCGTTATTCTAAGAAATGTGTATATCTTATAGAACGTGGTAATAAGGATTATGCAGACGCTAATCAAAAGAATTTACTAATATTCCTGTTCTCAAATTAACACATAACTCATGTTCGAATGAGGCGTTAAATTGTTTTCTGTCCTAATGCAAGCTATTTGAATTAAAGCATACTCAAGTTTAATCGAATCTTTATTTTGAGAACATATTTCGACCTTATTACATGTTCACTTATAATGTGAATTCTTTCACTAACAGGTGAAGTGCGTATCACGAAATCTAATTACATAGAATCGAATGTGCAAAATATTCGTTAACAATGCATATTGTCTGAATCCTATATCAAATTATCTTGCCTAAATAGTATTCACTATTCGTTGGAAAGAGTTCAGCAACTAGCATAAGGTGTACTAAGAACTTGATTATTCAATTCTGGGATGAATTATGAATATTCGGCATTTTTATATCAAATAACCACTTGAAATTAAACTCTGCAGAACTGATTTTATTTCCATTGCCGTGAGCATCGAGGGAATTTTGGAGCATTTAGAGTATTAATCCTTCTTTTGCTTATTAAGCATTGATGTTACTATTGCAGTTTAACATTGAGTTTTAGGAATGGCATATTTGTCGCGAGGAATGTAGTAACTAATAGGAATCTTAATGGAATAGAATTTTTCAGTCGTTATACTCGTATTTACGTCAAAAGAAAAGCATAATGGAAGCTAATAGAATTACAAAAGAAAATCACTATATTTCTGACCGATTGGAAATATGGAAGACATGGCTTGCAAAACTAAATTGAATTTCTTTTACTGAATAGAATGAAAATAAAAATTACAATAACAATTGCAATGACAGCAGCAGCCACAAGATAGACAAGAACAGTTACAGCGATAACAATAATATTAATCCTTGCCCTTCAAAAGTATTCTCTTGTGATACTGCCTTTCATTGGTTCGTTATGTATAGCACTAACATCTAAAATCCAAAGATATGTATATCACGCAGTTGTATGACATTCTCGAACTGTCTCCTGTTTTGGAGTAACCATTGCATCACTTTAATGTTAATTTTTTTCTTCATCACGAGGATCTCATATTTGGAATTTCTAAATTATATTCTGATATCGTTGCTAAATATTCTCAACGAATTAGCAATGGGCCTGGATTTTCCTTCTACAGATAATTAACTTTATTGATAATCAACTATTTGTTATTCAGCATGAAGAACAAAGAGAAATGTATCTTCTTGTCTTTTCCGAAAATGTATTCACATTTCTTATTTCTAGAACATATTGTTTAGTCTTTATATCAATTCTTCATTAATGTATTATGAATTTTGAACTTCACATTAACGTTTCAGTTTAACGTGCTTCAGAGAGTGGCGACTTGTCACATACTTTTATCGCTATTACTAAGGAAATTTGCTGAACTCAAAGGCATCTCTGAGTAGCTTTCTGAATTTGACATGACATGTGGTATTCCGTTAATTCTGAGTAGTATAATTTTCCATTGTCACAGTAAACTGTTGTAGTTTTCAGTAATACTTCCGATTTCGAATACCTCCTGAATTCTTTTGGTGGCCTTTCTGATTCTCTAATCATCGAAAATTCTTAGACGTTTCTTGTGTTACATCCTTAATTTCAAGAAGAAAGTAACTTATTGATATTTCATTTTCGTCTTCTTTATTGAAGATCAGTGATAAGTCATTGCCAGCTGTGACTAGGAGATATACTTGATCGTCGACATTGGTTCTGAAAGTGAACCGTATTTTTGATGAATACTGTTCCTGGTGATGCGAATAGAAATTCTTTTTTGGTGGGAAGGAGCAGAAAGAGCATTTTCCAAGATATGCTACTGCTATTGTTACCCAGAGCTGCTTAAATTTCACATATTTTGTATTTCGCGCTCTGCCGAGTGGACTGATTGCACAATAATTGTTATGCCATTGCTCTTAGGAATCAGGAAGAGAATTCAACGCATTTTGGCAGTTGAGAACTTAAGTCAATGTAAACAGCTTACACCTGCCTCTCATACTTTCTAGCCTTGTGCCAAAGTTTGAAACCAACATATGCTAATATATATTTACATGTATGTGTATGCGTGTGTGTGTGTGTGTGTGAGAGAGAGAGAGAGACAGAGAGAGAGAGAGACAGAGAGAGAGAGAGAAAGAGAGAGAGAGACAGAGACAGAGAGAGATTACATATCTTCTGTATATTTTAAATTGCGACTACATGTGTTACTGTGTCCATTTATCTTTTGGGTTCTCAGTTTGCTGAAATTTTTTAATCATGTGCTATTCTAATTGTTAACGTTTGAGCTGCTTTCCCCCGAAAGAAAAAGTTAAGAGTATATTTTTCATCGCCTGGGAGAAAATTCCATTAATAAAACTTCCAAAATGTCTTTCAATATATTCCACACAAAAATTTGTTGTTTTATAAGATAGTCGTGAATGTGTTGAAGGACACAAGCAAAAAAATCCTCTTCGTCCTCCGGCAAACTGAAAGAAAATATCAAAGACAACAAGAATAATTTACCTGTCGTTCAGCAACACAATTCGTCATTCAGCAACACAGCACATCGTTCATCAGAAGAATTAATCACTTTTACTCTTGGCCTGTGCGCCAACCCAACTCCATACACCACAATTCATTGCATACACTCGCGCAACGAATCGCACATGGTCTTGTACCATTTTTCTCTTTCCGAGTAATTATTTGCTCAAGTATGTGACACCCGTCCCTTCACTACCACCATTGTTGATGTTGTCTTTTCACCACAACCATATTTGGTTTTGTGAAATTGAATCAGAAGAGGCTAAGGTAAAGATACAGAAACGAACTGCAAAGGAAAGACAATATAAAACGCAAAAATTGTTGAAGCGGGTCTAAGACAAATTATCAAAGCTGTACTGGATAAAATAAGAATACACACGCAAAACAAGTAACTAACAGAGAAACATCTGTATCAGCAGGATGGTCTCTTCAAAAACAACGAAGGAAAGTGTTACAGCAACTGAAAATTAAAGAGTAGCTTTAAGGAAATGATTTGGCAGATGCTGAAACAACTAAGAAATTCTAGGGAGAAATCTAAAGCAAAGAAGTGCAACATAATATAAAAGCAGGCTGGTTACGGAAATTTAAAAGAGAGGCGGAAATTGGAGGGACACAAGAAAGGTAACTATCACGGATAAGAAAGTAAGAGATGATTTAGTAAATTCTAAATTGGAAATCCCCCATACTGGATTCTATTCAGCGTTTCTGGATCATGAATCTACCAAGTAATCTACTAAGCATACACAGTTATATACAACCATGTTTTACTAACTTCATAGAAAATGGAAGACCAACATAGATAAAAAAGGAAGTGTTAAGTTAGAAATTATGGACCTATTACTTGTTCACTATTACTCTGGTCCCATAGCAGATGAGGTATACAATGTTCTAGAAAAGTAGATATATTGCCAAATGAACAACAACATAGAAGAAATCAAGGGCTACTTCTCATCCTCTACGAATAGATAATAGAGTATTAAATGAGGCATGAGTAAGGAAGATTTTAGCTGTTAGATGGATAGATTACAAGAAGGCTTACAAGAATTTCCCGCACAGCTGGTTTGGGAATATCTGAGGACGCTCGAATTCAATGAGAAGATAAACAACTTTCTTCGAGGAAGCAAAAAATGTGTGGGAAACAGAAATGACGTGTGAATGAATCACTAGGCAACGTGTAAATTATACAGGGCATTTTCCAAGGAGATTCGTTCTTTCCATTACTGTTCGTCATAATGCTAATCGACTAGACTAATCAACTAGGCAAGGAAATTAAGAAGTTCCAGGCCTGCCTATGAGTTTACAAATTGCACGAGAATAAATCACCTTCTTGAAAGAGATGATCTCAAGCCGCATACGAAAATGACACAGACCAAGACTCTTTATTCCAAACAGTGAAACTATTCAGTAAAGATATTTGTTTCGGGTAAATAAATGCACACTACTAAGTATGAAGAGAAGGTGGAAGATAAATTCTGTTGGCATAACATTACAAGAAAACATTATTATATTGCTGAGGAAGAATGAGGGATACGCATGACTAAGAATGTAGCAAGACGATAGCATAAGGGCAGACGGAATGAGAAAGTCACCAAAATGTCTAAAAAGAGAATTTGGAAGTTGCTCGGAACAAAATTATATGGGTAAGGGGGAATCATTAAAGCCGTAAATACATGGGCTATGCTCGTCGTCAGATACTCTGCTTCCTTTCTGAAATGGACAATAGTCCAGATAGAAAGCTTGGATAGAACTAGAAAGCTGCTCACACTGCAGAACACACTCACCAAAAAAGCAATACCGACCTCTAACTGCCAAGCAAGGAAGATGACAGAGCATTATTGAACGCAGAAGAGATTGTTAATACTGCGACACTAGACCTGAAATATTTAGTACTTCAGAGTAAAGAATACTATCTGCAAACAGAGATGTTCAAAAAGTGACTTCAAGCAGTAGGAAAATTCAAAGAGTCAAGGAAAAACAACAGAGCAGACAGAAGGAAGAAATGGCCAATTGATACAACAAACCGAGAATGTCGGAAGTAAAGATCTCCGGCTCTAGTTGACAGAGTGGAACTTGAAACAAGAAACAGAAATGCTAATTGTAGTGGCTCAGGAACAAGCTGTTAGAAAAAAATCTGATAAAGACAAAGTTGACAAAGCCGACAGGAAATCTGTAGGAGAGGAGACAAAAGTATCAATCACGTTTGAGTGAGTGCAATATGCTAGCACTAAAGATGTATAAGCGTAGACATTTCTACGTATGCCAAAGCGTGTATTCGGATGCTGGCTGCGTGTGTGGCTTCAAAACAAAAGAAAAGTGGTATGAAAACGAACAAGAGATTGCGACATAAACAAAGAGGATTATAAGGTACAGTGCGGTTTTCCAATAAAGACTGGCCCTACCATTGGCCAGATTTATTTTCAGGGGTACAAGTGCAATTTTCTTGATCACACTGCTTTACTTTCATGAGATGAAAAATAAACTTTGTCAGAAATAAAAGACAAAGCTTATTTTTCTTTCCTAACCCCGGTGAAGGAGAGGCACCAACGAATATTTAGCTGTGCGAGTGTCTATTCGGTAAGAACTTTATTTCATCTAATAAAATCTTTGCTTTCGGAAACGAATTATAGGTATCGTAGCGTCCACTTCGTGAGCAGTGGACAGCAGCAGCAGCAACAAAAACAATAACAACAGTAATAATAACAATAATAATAATAATAATAATAATAATAATAATAATAATAATAATAATAATAATAAAAACAACAACAATAATAATAATGAAAATATTGCTCAAATTAGGGGTTACCGACAACGTATGTATGATCATTGGAGGGAGAACGGCTTGTTTCAACTCACGGAACAGAGACTATGTGTTCAACATCACTGAAAGAAAAAAACATGATGCCATCAAGTAGAAAGCATTACCAGAAAGCAGCATTGGTAGGAACCACACGAATACTACGGAAGGTGCTCGAAAAATAAAAGGTGTTACCTTAGTTCACTGGTAGTGAACAGCTGACACCATAGTACATCTCCAGCGTTAGAAGTTGTGCAAAGGCAATGATGATGATGATGATAATAATAATAATAATAATAATAATAATAATAATAATAATGATAATGATGATGATGATGATGATGATGATAATAATAATGATAATAATAATAATAATAATAATAATAATAATAATAATAATAATAATAATGATGATGATGATGATGATGATGATGATGATGATGGTGATGATAACAATTTCAGCTCAAGACCAAAGCGGACAAGAAACGATAAATCATATTGTCTCAGGTTGCCCAGTCCTGGCCAAAGAGGAATATATTCGGAGACACGACAGAATTGTGATCTATTTACACTGGAAGCTGTGCCAACGTTATGGAATAAATACAGAAACAAATGTTATAGGCACACGCCAAAGCGATCACAGAAAATGAGATATGCCAATACACACAAATAGAGATCATCAAGAAAAGTAAAAGCATTCTAATTGATGTATCAATACCAACAGATGACACCGTTTCACTAAAAGAAACGGATAAACTTTCAAAATACCATGACCTGGAACTAGAGGTAACTCGAATGTGGAGTCTAGAAACTTAGATGGAGAAAAAAAAAAACATATGCTGTTTGAGCCAACCTCTACGTATATAAACAGTAGTTTTCAGCCTTTTTTTCTTTTGAAATTCTAGGAAGAACCCTTACACACCTGTATTGGATTTGAGAATGGAAGATCGATGTTAGCAATTGAATTCAGTCATTACCATTTGATGACTTAACACAAAAGAAATGTATTCTTAGTGATAGTCAGGGCATAGCAAATAGTATGAATTCGAAAATAGAATTCCTTGCCTCTGTCGGGCTAATAACACGATGATCCTGAGGCCGAATAAAAAAATTTTCGAAGGTGTAATATGACCTCATCGGATTTTAAGAGAAATTTCTTGTTTTACGGGTACCCGTTTATCGATGGCACGGCTCTTCATTTTAATATATTTCTGAACTGAAATGGATTGTAAACAGTCTGTAATTATGAAAGTAGTTGGGATCGCATCGGAAGCAATTGTCAATTGGCATAATTACTTTCGTGACATTTGTGCCATGTGGGGCATAGTCAATCCTGTCCAACTTGGGGGACAGTATGTCGTCGTCGAGATAGACGAATCAAAGAGGTGGTTATGGGCCGGGCTAGTGGGTTCTTGGAATGATAGAGTGTGGGAAGTTAAGATGTGTATTAGTTCCTGTCTCGGACAGAAGCGTTGTGACATTGCTGCCAATAATCAATGACCATGTGCTTTCAGGGACTAAGATTGTAACTGATTTCGGCAGGCATATAATGCTTTTGCCAGGTCATTCAACAGTGAACCACAGTGCCCATTTTGACTACCCAAGAACCCTACGCCCCACACGAACACGGTGGATGGGTTGTGGATCCACGTAAAGATAAAATATCGCAACATGCATAGCACATCAGATATTGGAGTTTAGTTGGCGATGATACAACAGAAATAATGTTTATTCAAACTTCAAAAATGTTTTTTTTTTATATAGAATTCATAAAATGTGTTGCCCCTCCTTTTCTCCATGCATGTTGCAATATTTTTGCTCTTTAGTGGTTAAAAAAAATAAAATAAACGTAGTAAAGATTAAAGAGTACTATAACTGATACGGCGTTCTGTTTTTCTGTTTTCTGTTTCGAAATTCACGGTATATAGATACACAAATGAATCAGTTAAAGAACGAATATGCAAGTCTTTTTTCGTTCAAGTTTAAAATGCGACATTGTTGGCATAATTTCGTAATATCTACATTCCACAACACGTAAATACATGAAAACAGAACAGGCACACCGACACACACATGCACGTACGCACGCACACACACATACACACATTCACACTCACAGAGGAATAAGCATTCACACACACACACACAAACAAGAACAAGCATGCACACACACACACACATACACACACAAACAAGGGCGTACACACAGACAGAAGAACAAGCACGCACGCAAACGAGAACAAGCACGCACGCACAACCCATTAGCTTTCTCTTCCCATTGTCTTGTCAATTGACAGTTGGCAAGACAACACGTGAACACGGAAACTACCGAATTCAGTGTTTACATTTTTTCGAGTCAAAACGATAGAGTGCCCAAAAGCCAATCTTTAGTAAATTTTAAAATTTTATCATCTACAAATTACTGTAAAAATTATACTCTTTTTCTTTTTTGTTTTTTTTTTTCTCCCTGAGTATTCGAAAATATATAGACATCCATTTTATTACAAAATCACTACCGTCTTCTCTGATTGGACAGGTTAATATAAAGAATTTCACACGTAAATAGAAAAAAAAAGCAAACTTGGTGGGTGTTAACAATTTTGCAGAAAACGAATATAACAAAAAAGAAAAAAAAAATTGGGCAAACGAATCTGGGCGAGGTGGGGAGAGGACTTTCGGAAAATTGACAAGATCCGATTTTCTCGTCATAACATTCGGGAAAATGGATATATATTGATTTTATTTTACGGAATCCCACGTTTTTGGTTATGGAGGATCTGATACTTTTCAAAAAAATTTTGGAATGTCACATTTTCAAAATTTGAATTCCAACGCTCTCCCACTCTTCATTTTTCATTTTTCCGAAAATTATTTTTGCCAAAATACGCATAAAAAAACATGAAGATTCTGATTCTGAAAAAAATTGCTTGTAAAATTTCAATTTTTCAACATCTATATATATATATACACCCATCCCTCTCCCATTCCAATTCTACGGCCTTGACTTTCAAGCAGGCTATCCACATTCTAGAAATAACATTCAAATCACACAAAACTGCGATAACATAATGAAAGAAATATGTAATCTATCTAATTTCCCGCAGTAATGTGACAAAGTAATTCGTATGAAATTAAAGTGTTTTCTTTTTTCTTTTTTGTTGCTTCTAAACTTTAGTCGAATTTTATTTTTCAATCAATCTACGCGGGAAAATACGGTCACTTAAACGAGATAAAAGAAAAAAAAGACAGTCTAATCCATTTTCCATAAGATGGAGGGTGTCGTGGATGGAGCTACTCGGGATAGCGCACTTTTGTGCGTCTCCGACAAGCGCCAACCCATTCGCTAACACCTTGTCCAAAATCTTAAACTCTGTGTTTAGCAGAGTTCTGAGCCGAAAATTCTCTAGTACGTCTCCATTGTCGGGGTCCTTCCTCAGCAATGTCACCACACCTCTGCTAACAGCACTAGGACCTGTCCCGTTCTGTTGCCAGTTGCTGTAGATGTTTGCTAAGAGTGAGAGAGATGATGAAGCTTACGGGTTTTGTAGTCAGGTGTATGTGTTCATGTGATTGATGTTTCACTTAGTGTATTTTTTTCTGTTTTGGTGCTTTTTGTAATTGTGCTTGTGGTGGAATCAGTGTTCATGGCTTTTGTTGCTGGGATTTGGGTGGGTGTGTCCGTGTTGTTAGTGTTGCTGATGAATTATGTGATTTTGTTCTCGTCCTGTCTTTTCCCTTTCAGCTTAGGACGTTTTTTTTCTTTTTTTTGGAACTACTTTTTCGCTTGTTTTCAACATAGGTCCTTCATGGGGGATTCAGTTCCGTCTTGCCGCATGATAAAACTTCTGAATCGCCTGTGTCAGGAATATATGGTGTATCTATGTCACCCGCCTGTAGGGATGGGCGGGTGTTGTTTGTGTCCAGTGTTTGCACTGGACCATTTAGTGTTTTTGAGCCAGTGCCTCTGTGAGAAACGTCACTTCCACACAGCCCTACTGTTACCCTCGTGTGAGGAAATCATTATCAGCCGAAATACCCTTCAAGCATTTTTCTTCTGGAATGTCTGGCGCATTGAAGATTTTCCTCGTCTTTAGCGACACACATCTGTATACGATGGTCCTCCCGGCCGTCTCTCCATGAAGCCTGAAGGAATAGCAAACTTGGTTTTTCTATCCCCTTTATCGAGGTATATTTCTGCTTCACTCATGTACGCATATTTTCCTTCGAGGGAGATTTCCTCCTGCAATTGAGTTACTCCTGCAAAGAAGATACTTTTTATACTTACTGTTATTGATGGTGTTGATTATATCATTTTTTGCTGCCGGTGTTGTTCCTGTCGTTGTTGGTGTTAGTCGGAGTCAAAGCGACGCTATTGTTTTTGGTGAAGTTCATATCGTTGACCGAATTAGACAAGCTACTAGCTAACGGGGGGAAATCATTTCTATCGTAGCTGTACTGCTTATTTGTCTCTCCCGTCAAAGCTTTAATGTTGTTGTTGTTGTTGCTGCTGTAGCTGTTGCTGTTGCTACTGCTGCCGCTGTTGCTACTGCACGCTGTTGCTGTTGTTTCTGCTACAGTTGTTTTGTTGTTTTTCGCAAGGTTAGTGACAGAGGGGATGACGGCGGTGACGTCGATGCTGTTATTGTTGTTTGTGATTGGGATGGACATCTTGTTTTGCCTGGTTGCTGGTCTAGTAGTCACTGCAACAGGCGAAGAAATGTTACTCTCTCTCTCATTTTTGTTGCAAGACACTCATCTGTCTCTCCCCCTCTCTCATTGATAACTAAAACTCCTTCGAAACTATTTGTTACTGCCAGAGAGAATACAAGAGATGGCATGAGATTATATCAAGGATTGTCTATTGGACACTTTATAACACATATAGACGTGATAGAGTCAAATACTACGAATGTAAACCTGGAGGCGTGGGATGTTATGATTCAGTGCGACCATGAGATAGAGAATAGGAAACCACACAGTTTTAATTAAGAAAGAAAGCAAACGACACTGGATCGTAGATATAGCATGCCCAGCTGATAACAAGGCATGCGATAAGGAAGAAAGAAAAGTCGATAGATATAACATGTTAGCTTGGGAGGTTAAGCAGCTGTGTTCGATGAAAAAGGTGGTAGTAGCTACAATAATTGTTGGAAATGTGGGAACAATAAGTAAATTTCTTGGGAAGTACATGGAAGAAAAAAGGGGCTGCAGAAAAGGGCACTGTTTGGCAACGCTCGAATATTCCGGATGTTACTCGAACAATAAGGGGTGTTTCCTTAGTAGTGAACAGCTGGCACCGTAGTACATCTCCAGTGTTAGAAACTGCAAAAACAGTAAATAAGAACAGTAGTAGTAGTAGTAGTAGTAGTAGTAGTAGTAGTAGTAGTAGTAGTAGTAGTAGTAGTAGTAGCAGCAGCAGCAATGATAATAATAATAAAATCAACAAGAACAGCAAGAATAACAATACAAATGTGTGAAATAAAATCATTATAAACCTCACACAATAGATTCAGTTTAATATTCTTTCAATTTTATAGAATATAGGTAATAAACGACTTCAAAATCGTGAGCATTTTAATGTTTTCCATATGGAAAATTTGACAAAACTTTATTTCAAACAAGGAAACGAAGCATGCTGAGACATTCTTGAAATAATTGCAGTTTGCTGTCCATTTATACAATGGCTTTCAGATGGGAATTATAATTCAGATTTATATAATCGTGAAATATATATTTGAATAATCCATTATCTTGCAGAAAAAGAAAAAAAAGAACAAATTACTTTTCTGAAATGTGGCGTGAATCAAAATCACCTGGCTCGATGGAAAAATAATATTCACCTTTATTTTTTTAAATCTTTGATTGCGTGGAGATATAATCGTTGAATAACACTCAGTTCCCTTTAACTAAATATAGAATTTGACAACATATACCATCAAAAATATATGATTTTTATTTGAAAATTCATGCAATTATTTAATAGATACACGCAAACTATCAGCATTGGGTTGAATATATTTTAGTTCTAACTAACAAACATAGATCTTTCTTAAATATTACAAATTATTGGTTGTAGTAATATTATGTTGTTTCTTAGAAATTTCCAGTATGTCTGTGAAACTTTAAAAATGAACAAATTTGTATTTATTATCCATTAGCAAGCATAATTAGATCATCTTTAAGAAGAATCTAGTAAGAGTATTGTTAACCAAAATAAGGAGACAAAAGAAAGGAAAAGAAAAGGAAGAAAATATATGAATTATATCACAGGTTACCAGAAGTAGTTTTGAAGGGATTTATATAACTAACACCGTGCAATATTACGATTACTTCTATAAAAGTATTTTAAAATTCATAGTGGCCTCTCTCACCATGTATATATATGCACACATTATGCATATTCGGGTACAGGATGTCACCCAATGTAAATAACATGAAGTACGAAACCATACGAGTTAAATACGTGAACAACGCGGGAAAAAATATACAAAACAGAACACGTAACACAAAGAACGAGCCTTCATCATTTGTCGGCTCTCTATCTATTCCTCATTCCGAGCATTCAACGGCAATATGAGTCTTCGAAGACAATTGCTCCCTTCCTTTGCTAACCTAGTCATGCGATACCTAGAAATTAGTCTTTATCTTAATGTTCTAGAAAAATACGGCAACCCATTCTCCCTCTAGAAAATAACTGGAAGAGACACCCGAATGATTGTTTCATTCTTTGGCATCAAAGTATAGAGAGACTTAAAGAATTTCAAGCACTTATAAATGGACTTGACGTGAACATTCAATTCACGATGGAATATAGCCATCAACAAATTCCCTTCCTCCACATCCTTATTAAGAAATCTAACAGATATATACTATAAGCCTACTGACTCCAAGCAATATCTACCGTTCAATACATGTCACCCCAGACAAACCAAAATGAATATCCCCCTTGAACCTAGCATAAAGGATATGTACTATAGCTTCTAATGCAAGCAACAGGGACACATGGCAACATTAACTAAATGATACACTTATCACCTGGATGTACACACCTTCACTAATTGACATATACTTTCAACGTGCCCTACAACTCAACATCCACGAACTCAGACATTCCAAATTAAAGAAGGATTTACAGCCAACAGCTCTACCATACACCTCCACATATAACGCTGTTAACAAGGAAGAGCCTTCGACACCATCCTTCAAAACATTCTCCTGGTAAAAAAGGATCACAGAATGTACTTAACCCTCCAAATGCACACATTTTAAGAAGCAACAGACAGCCCAAATCTATAAAAATTCTCCTAACATAAGCCCGAATACGTTAACTGAAGCCGTTAGTAAAAAAAATGCGGAAGACTCAACTGTGCGATATGCATCAATTTAATTCAGGAATCAGAGTTCTCCTTCAAACAGGGACAACGTTTCACAGTGAAAAGCAGCTTTACATGTGCTTCGGAGAACCTCATATACGCACTAACCTGCTCTGGGTGTCAAGAGCAATACATAGGCAAAAAAGAAATAAAAAAGAAAAACAGTCTACGTCAAAGGATGGCTCTGCACAGATCCCAGATCAAAATTCAAAAAAACCCATTCCGCCAACACATCGACATTAGCACCAATAGCATAAATCCAAGCTTCAGTATTTTTCCCCCTCTATCACTTCAGGTACGATACAACCTGTAGCCAACGTATTAGTAAAATGATTTTCTTTATCACAAAATACAGACCCCTTATGAACGCATCTACAACAAACGACATATCCACCACGATCTTAGAATAACACACACGTAAATACTGAAAATGATACATTCAAAAGAGGATCCCAAGAATTTATAAAAAACAGTCCCAATCACAGCCAGAATTCACAACGAGCCACTTTTAGGTCACTTGAAAATTTAACAACCTACTACTATCATACCACCACGCATTCCTTTATTATCTTTCTCTTCTTCTCCTTCTGCTACTTCTTCGTCTACTTCCTCTTCGTCACATCCTTCCTTACTTTACTACTACTGCTGTTTAGAATAACACCTACGCAAACATTATAACCAATACATTCTAGAGAGACATCTCAAGAATTCAATTACTACTACCATCCACAACAAGTCACTTTCAGAGCATTTGACCATTTAACATCCTACTACTATCATAGCACTCCCGCATTCTTCTTCTTCTTCTTCTTCTTCTTCTTCTTCTTCTTCTTCTTCTTCTTCTCCTTCTTCTTCTTCTTCTTCTCCATCTTCTTCTTCTCC
>NC_068981.1:47076808-47077737 GCF_001194135.2 Octopus bimaculoides
TTCTTCTTCTTCTTCTTCTTCTCCATCTTCTTCTTCTCCCCTCCTCCATCTTCTTCTTATCCCCTCCTCCATCTTCTCCCCTCCTCCTTCTCCTCCCCTACACCTTCCCCTCTTTCTTCTTCTCTGCCAATAATTCGCAATGACCTCGAAGCCATAGGAATAAGCGAGAGACAGAAACAGGCAGAAACAAGGAAGATGCCCCTTTTATTTGAATACCATCAAATATTCCTTTAAAAATCTTTTCATTTAATTTTTCTAAAATTTAATTGTTTTTACAGTTGAACACGTCTCAATGACCGAAACCGGTACTGTAATATTTTTATAAAATTATTTTAGCATTTTCTACCTTGACTTTTTTCAATATATATATATACTAGCTGTTTTTCCCGGTTTCACTCGGGCAGTGTGGTGGATTTGGTTAAAGGCTATTTCCTATGTATTTTGAATAATAAAAAGAACTAAAAATAAAAATAAAAATTAAAATTCCAAAAACAAAAAAAAAGTAGGAACAACCCCAAAACAATACGATGCTAACGATTTTGCGGGTCGATATTGTAAAACTAACTTCACGTGTGTACCCATAGCCCCATGTAGTCACGGAACCTTACTTGTGGTATAACCTCGCCTAAAAATAAAAATATATGGTAGTGCGGTTGTTGTATTGACGACACAAGAATGTTAATCGAAAGTGTTCAAGATCAATCATAGGTTGGACGTTCATGTACACTGATTAGAATTGTGAATTTCAATTATTGAAAACGCGTTCCCGGATGGATACAATTTTGCAAAGTCCGTTTGTCTCAATATGGAAAAGCTGTTTGAATGACGACGTTTGAAGACATTTGTAAGTGAAGTTAAAAAAAAAGACATAGTAATTAGAAAGAGCGTAAGCTATAGCTTTCTTTTTTTAACGCACAAAAATTGAAATC
>NC_068981.1:47079990-47082665 GCF_001194135.2 Octopus bimaculoides
AGAAGAAGAAAAAAGAAGAAAAAGAAAGAAGAAGAAGAAGGGGGAGGAGGAGGAGGTAGACGAGGAGAAGCAGAAGAAAAAGAAGAAGAAGAATAAGAAGAAGAAGAAGAAGAAGAAGAAGAAGAAGAAGAAGAAGAAGAAGAAGAAGAAGAAGAAGAAGAAGAAGTCATAGCACAAAAATTGCAAACTGTAAAATGTCGAATTATCCATGCGGGTAAGACAAGCATTTGAACATATAAAGCCTAAAAAGTGGTGTAATAATCAGAGAACATGCATATTGTGAGTCATGTGACTTACATAAAAGTTTATGAATATTAAATTACAGTTCACATAACAAAACAACGTAAAAAATTGTAATGTCTAATTCTTTCAAAATAGTATAAACGGATGACATCTTTATGAACTTATCGATATTTCACACTCTTTACATATAAATCTGTGGACACTTATTCATACATGAAACTCCTGCACATTGAAAAGGTGACACCTGAAAACTGATGGCATTTCTGCCTTTTACCAAGGAAAAGGAATACATTATTTCCTTGCACATTCCCTTTATGATATTCGTTCATGGTGCGAATGCTTTGTAGCTTAAAGGATGTGTAGTATTTCTATATTCAATTATATATGCTTCGAGACATCTATGTGCTTAAAAGACATTGGCATTAAGCAACTGTATAGGGAATGATCACTTCATCTTCATATGAAATCGCATCCCTTATATCTAACAGTGAGAATATATCTGTTAACTTCAACAAGTATGTCTTCTATATTGAACTTGAGTATTAGGCAAAATACTAAGAAATGGTAAAACTATTTCTAGAAAGCATATTTTTCCAGAACTATACTGCTTAACATTACTTACAAAGTAAATGCATTATTGACAAGGAGTTGCATCATGATTATACATTATTCTCCCTTAAAATATAGGGTTTACATTCCAAGTAATAAAGATCAGATATATCAGGGTTGTCTGGAATTGAGTATGCTTGAGCAACAACAATGCATTCGATTACACATATATCTATCACAAATAAAATAATATGTTGAAATCAGAATGGTGTTGTGTTGATACTTGCTGTCATTGTCTCCGTTAGATACAATAGAATTATGGAAACCTATTTAAACAAATTTGCGATTTTCTATTTATCATATTTGTTGAGCAAAATTGATCTTACAAGCAGAGAAAAAAGATTAGCTTTTCTTAAGTCACCGATGAACGCTAATCTCAAATTCATAGTTTAACCATTTTAAATCCTCATCATATACATATCGATTTCAAGTTTGTTTATCTTGGTTCACAATAGAAAATATAACATATCAGAGTGTTAAGAACCAGGAATATGAGTGAGTCACGTAATCTAAGCCTCTTGGATTTAAAGTAATATTTCGTACACAACTCAAAACCACAGAGTACACAATATGGCCGCCACATAGGTATCAATGTGAAGGAAGATATGAAGAAAGGTCAATACTTAAATCTATCGCTGTAAAAATACATTTATCAAAACAAATCATAGAGAGAAGAAATACGAAAGATTCCAACGTAAGTTAAAATTACTACGTTAAAGGAATACAGCACGACAACATGAAGCATTGAAGCAGGCGATTCTTTCTATTCCTGGCACAAATTTTGCATCATATTTTATAAATGGTATTATAGTATACAACTCAACCGATGTATTATTTCTGAGCACAATTCCCAGAATCATTTTTGTTGAAAGGAATATAGTTTTGCACAAGCGTCCTTGAAATACAAAATTTTATTTACATACATATACACTTACGTAAAAATAATGTATATATGATTTCTGAGAGATAGATAGAGAGAGCGGGGCTAGAGAATGTTCAATTTTCTTTATTACATTGAAAGTTTGGCACACGAATACACACACATATTCATAAATTGAGAGCTTGGTGTATGGATGTGTATGTACATATATTTATACATTTATACATATATATGAATATACACACAATCTTACATATGAGTGTGTATATTAATATTAAAATATATATCTAGGTATATAGGTATTCATATATATAAATATATATATATATAGAAAACTTATATATGAGTGTATATACGCGTGTAAGTATATTCTAAGGGAGAGAGAGAGAGAGAGAGAGAGAGAGAGAGAGAGAGAGAGAGATTTTTGTGTCTTTAATGTAATGCCTAGAAAGAAATACGAGATGTGTAAGTAATTTCATTATGTGTAGCTTTGCGACATTTCCATCCTGTATTTGACATAAATCTTCACTCAATTTTCGTGTAGGAAATCTAATTTTCCAAAATTCCATTTATTTAGCGTGGAAATTATAATTGGTTGCAATATCAAAGTGTCCGTATGAGTTGCACCAGGTGTACTAATGTATCGATTTAATATTTCACTTTAAGATTGTGAAATCATAGAAAGCAAGAAATTCACGATAAAATATGTCATTGATAACTATTAATCTTTTAAATCAGGTTGTGTGGACCTTGCATATAACATCAGTTTCAATCATCAGGTCAAACAAACCAAGACACACTTACAGATATTTAATATGAATGCATATACGTGTATGTGCTTGTCTGTGTTTCTGTGTGTGTGTGTGTGAGTGTGCATGCGTATGTATATATATGTATGTATATATATATATATATATATATATATATATATATATATATATAT
>NC_068981.1:47086299-47086528 GCF_001194135.2 Octopus bimaculoides
TATATATATATCATGTATATATAGATAAATAGACAGATAGATATACATAAGAGTGACTGTCTGGTAAATAACTTGCTTAACAACCACATGGTTCCGGGTTCAGCCCCACTTAATGGCACCTTGGGCAAGTGCCTTCTATTATAGCTTCAGGCCAGAAACTGAAAGAAGCCCGTCGTATATGCGTGTGTGCGTGTGTGTATGTCTGTATATATATATATTTATATATATA
>NC_068981.1:47087296-47089799 GCF_001194135.2 Octopus bimaculoides
ATATATATATATATCATGTATATATCCATATCAATATTATATAAATGCATACATATACAATCTGTGTTCATGGGTGTAGCTCTGTATGTGTGTATATATGTGTATACATGCGTATATGCATATATATATATATGTGTGTGTGTGTGTGTGTGTGTGTGTATCTCTGTGTATGTACGTATAAGTAGGAATATTTGTATACCACGCCTATTAGAGAAGAGGAGTTAAACCGAGGTGTTGTTTGGGAACATGAAGGCTTCACGTTACCTGTTTTCAAAGATAATCTAATGTATATATCACCATTATTTTATCAAGTCGTTCTTGTTTCCACTAGCGTTCACTGTATCAAGAGAAATGTAAATGGTAAGAAATCTTATATTAGTACATCTGGTGCAAGTCATATAGCCACACATATATTGCAGCCAATTATGAATTCCACAATAATAAACGGATTCTGAGTAAATTAATTTGCCAGCACGACAATTGAATGAAAGCTTAAGTTCAATACGAGATTGAATTGATGCAATGCTACAGATAATGAAAATGTTTAATGTTCGATTAATTCTGGGTATTATAATAAACATCCCAATACGTATACACACGCACACATACACTCAAGGACACTTTCAAGCGCACACAACTGAAGACAGTTGTAGTTAGTGCACAGACTAGAAAACAGAATAACCTATATATATAGCGGAGCGATTGATATCGTATCTTGTATATCGCACCACACGTTCACACATACACAAATCATGTATACATACATACATGCATATATATATATATATATACATATATATATATGTATATATATATATATATATATATATATATATATATGTAATTATATATAAAGGGCATTAACTGTGTATCAATGCCTCACGCTATCGAGGGACTAAATAAGTAAAAAAAACTACCAAAAATAAGCACCATATTTACCGAAAGCGACGGAATGCAGTACCGAGATGCAACTGGATAAATTCAAATCTCTTTCAGGGATATATAAATGTGAACAAAAGTCATCGTTGCTGTGATGGCTACATCATGGTAGGTGATTCTTGTTTATTTTTATATATCTTGACCATACGTGTACTGATGAACAAAAGAATACAGGTTACTTCACAGTTTTTTTTCTGTATTTGATTGAGAAACCAGTGGTCTACCGTTGAGTTAAATGTTTTTAAGAGATAAATTTTGAAAAGCTGCATTCCCTCGCTTTCGGTAAATATGGTGCTTATTTTTGGTATTTTTTTTTACTTACTTAGTCCCTCGATATCGTGAGGCATTGATACACAGTTAATGCCCTTTATATATAATTAAATATATCTATGAAGAAACGATGAATTTTTTCATTACGAAATTTTTCGTTATTTTTTCATTATGAGGTTTTTTCACGCTGACTACTTGATCAATTCTTATGAAGAATTTATCCTTAATTATATTATAAATAATTAGAATATATTCAGTGCTGAATATCATTTTGTATAAGCACATGTTACCGAGATGCAACTGGATAAATTCATATCTCTTTCAGGGATATATAATTGTGAACAAAAGTCATCGTTGCTGTGATGGCTACAACATGGTTGGTGATTCTTGTTTATTTTTATATATCTTGACCATACGTGTACTGATGAACAAAAGAATATAGGTTACTTCACAGTTTTTTCTAAATTTGATTGAGAAACCAGTGGTCTACCGTTGAGTTAAATGTTTTTAAGAGATAAATTTTGAAAAGCTGCATTCCCTCCCTTTCGGTAAATATGATGCTTATCTTTGGTAGTTTTTTTTTACTTATTTAGTCCCTCGATAGCGTGAGGCATTGATACACAGTTAATGCCCTTTATATATAATTAAATATATCTATGAAGAAACGATGAATTTTTTCATTACGAAATTTTTCGTTATTTTTTCATTATGAGGTTTTTTCACGCTGACTACTTGATAAATTCTTATAAAGAATTTATCCTATATTATATTATAAATAATTAGAATATATTCAGTGCTGAATATCATTTTGTATAAGCACATATTACCGAGATGCAACTGGATAAATTCAAATCTCTTTCAGGGATATATAATTGTGAACAAAAGTCATCGATGCTGTGATAGCTACATCATGGTAGGTGATTCTTGTTTATTTTTATATATCTTGACCATACGTGTACTGATGAACAAAAGAAAACAGGTTACTTCACAGTTTTTTCTAAATTTGATTGAGAAACCAGTGGTCTACCGTTGAGTTAAATGTTTTTAAGAGATACATTTTGAAAAGCTGCATTCCCTCGCTCTCGGTAAATATGGTGCTTATTTTTGGTAGTTTTTTTTTTTTACTTATTTAGTCCCTCGATAGCGTGAGGCATTGATACACAGTTAATACCCTTTATATATAATTAAATATATCTATGAAGAAACGATGAATTTTTTTATTACAAAATATTTCGTTATTTTTTCATTATGAGGTTTTTTCACGCTGACTACTTGATAAATTCTTATAAAGAAT
>NC_068981.1:47090291-47093963 GCF_001194135.2 Octopus bimaculoides
ATATATATGTGTATATATATATGTATATGTATATAAACATACATGCATACATACATACGTACATACATACATACACATATGCATATATAAATAAATACGTACATGCATACGTGCATACGTGCATACATACATACATACATACATGTACATTGGATGTGTTATATGTAAAGGTAGATGTACATCTACAACATTTCAAGCTCCTTGTTGAATATAGGCATCTAGTCTGCTCCTCTTATTGTGATTTTGTTTCTATTTTATTTAGTAGTGTTACTGGTTATGAAATACAAATCAAATCTAGTATAATATACATTATCACGTTTATATCATTTCCTTCTCTCAGGAGAATATATTCCAATTTTTTTTCTTCTCATTATCCCTAAAAGTAATTACAACTATAAAAAACAAATGCATTCCATGCTCGTGCTTGCAATGAACACACCCATTTTATATAACTATTTACACTCCAAGGTGTTTGTCCAACGAAATGCAGCTTTGAGAGAAGTAATATTCTTGTCTTAAATTCCATTGCGTTGTGTTACTGTTTCATATTACTAGAACACATAATTTCACATAATTTCTTTCAGTAAACATTTGAATACTTTATATCCATATTCCCAAAATATTAACCCCTACGTAGATAGATTCAAAAATTTCATTTAACTGCGCAGAGAAATATCAAATGGAGATTTTAGCAAGCATCAAGCGAAAATATATAAAAAAAAATTCATTTCAAATATTTTGAATCTGGCTTCAGTCTATTAACCAACTGCTTCATCAATGTTTACACGCAAACTGAAATGTACTCACACGTATACATGCAAATATACCCAAGAAATTCCACAAACATATATCGCACTTAAAGAACTAAAACTCTAACGTATTATATGGAAGAATCAAATACTAAAAATTAAAATACGAGAGAGAAAGTAAAGAAAAAGCGAAATCTGTCTATTAGGAGAACCAAATAAGACAAGCATTTACCCCATAGTACATGACGTAAAATACAATATCATATGACTATAGAATTCTAAAATTTTTATGTGGAACTAATCCGAAAGTCACTCTGGAGTATTAGAACAATTACAATGTATTCTGTTATACACCCACACACATACAGAATACATGCGTTCCACACATATCGTACCCAAACTCTATCCTGTCTGAACTTTTACAAGGCTGACTGGAATTCAATTGAAAAACAGATACTCCAGCAAAATTGGCTTAGACGTTTCTCCATACAACGAATTATTATGAAATTTGAAGGATTCCTGTCAACAATGCGAACCATATGCATTAGACTTGTCCCTAAGAAGTGAGCGATTACATTGAAAGACATTATTTCCCGAAACAGGAGAGCCCTTATGAGGCGGAATCTTAAAGTCTGCAACAAGTTTGCGAAAGAATCTGCTCTGGTGCACTATATGGCAGGGTACAACTGTTTCAAGGAGACAGCTGACTAACCGCAGACACTATGAGGTTAAAAGATGTAACAAATAAACAATTTCAAAGATCTACAACTCTTGACACACGCACAAATATATATATACAAACGAACAGATCTGTTGTTCACCTCTCTCCGAACCTGCAGATCTGATTTAGAATATTATACAGCAAAGGTTCTCAACTCATTTTGGCCAAACGCCCCCTTTTGACCATTGGCGTCATAATTTGATATCAGCAGTTGATGAATAAAAAATAAAGGACATAGTTTTACATATGCGCCTGTACGCAATCGGTAGTACAAATGTACAGATTGAAATGCAAAGAAACGAAATAGTAAATGGTCTTAGTCTTATGCATGAAAGTTTGGTAATTGCATTTATTTCCACCACGTGACACTTATGAGATCAACCTGTTTTCTATCGAAAGTGTGCTCTTAGGTACAAGTAAATGCCAATGAAATCATTTGAAACCTTTCTGATTTCCCTTATCAAAACGGCTAGAACTTGTGCAACAATCTAATATATAAACTATTGTCACCCGGGAAGAGGATCTTTTATGCTCAAGAAAGAGAGTGTGGTTTTAGTTAGTTTGAGTCACAAAATCAGTCCCTTTTTAAAATTAAGTAAAAAAATCTGAAAATAATATCATACTAAACATATTCATTTCTAATTCATTTGAACCAAAGAATTTATTGAGAAAAATTTAGCGAAAAAGTTACAGAAGCTTAAAAATCGAAACACTGTATTTTTAGCCAATAATAAACTTTCATTGTAGCGAACGGTGTCGACTTTAAGGTTGTACCCTGTCTAAGGTTGTACCTTGTGTGATCTGCTCTTTCATAAATACCTTATGAAGTCATGTGTTTATTTATTTATTTTTGTTAATTAATGTATTTGTCTGTATGTGTATGGGTAGATCTTAAAGTTTAGCGTCTTACCTGTTCATGGTCGGTTTCTAAATAAACAGAAATACCTAATTTCGTTGTAGGTTTCTAAATAAACAGAAATACCTAATAAAATCAACATGTATCATCTTACTCATTCTTTTGTTTCTTCATTGATTGTATGTTTTCATTATTTTTTAAAAAAATGTTATATTAATATACTTGCCTGCATGTGTTTACTTTATGCGTATTTCAGTATTATGTATACCTGTCATGTACTTGTGTACATCATTGATATATAAGTGCATGTGTGTATGTATGTATGTATGTGTGTGTGTTTGTGAAAAGGAGGCGTCTGTCTCCAAAACTCGAAATTTGAGAAACGTTTTTATGCTTGGATTTGTAATCTACGGTAAGAATAACATTGTTCAACAAAGAATTTGTCCAAAGAAAAAGAATACCTGTATCTTATGTTTTTGCATGCAGAATTCAAAATTGAAGTCAAATTATCTGTATTGAGTTCACATATTCCATTTTCCTTCATAATGCCAAGAATCTGTATCAAATTTTGCTATATATGAACAATATGTAAAATATTAAGACAATTGACGATAAATATATATTATAAAATTCCAAGTGATAAAGGTAATTTTTTATTAAAACAACACGCGGATGAAGAAAATCTCGTGTGTGAAGAGTCAACACATGCGGGTGAAACATAGCACAATGTGCGGTTGTTATGGTAACAGCTGTTAATGCCTCGCTGTCTGTTGATTGGCTAAAATTACCCAAATTTCCCAAATTTAATTCCAAATAGCATGAGATTCTTTAATTTACGTGATAAAGTAATTTGTTGATCGTAATCAAAATTAATAATTGCAGTGATACACGAAAATTAAAAGCAATATGAGAAAAATTAAAGAGGGTTCATTTTACGAATGAGAAAGACTACATCCCCCACAGTGTAAAAAACTGTTCTAACCACTGAATATGGCCAATAATATTGTGAAATGTCACTAGGTAGCAAACGAAATCAGTGCACTGGTAAGCGCTTGGTACATTCACCATAACGATAGCGTAATGTCTACGGTAAAATCGCCGAAAAATTATCGTCACATTCCTTTTACAGATCTGTTAAACGGATCGAAAACAAAATAAAAGAAATCACAAGAACATTTCATACCTTACACACGCACATTGTAACACTAGTAGCTATATTTGTCAATGGATGTAGTGCACCAACTGACCCAATGCCAACAGGTCAGGGGTCACCTCAACGACCTGTTAGCTAGCATAAACAAAATTCCCCTTGATATCATTTTGCATGACGTAACCCCCCCCCCCCC
>NC_068981.1:47094001-47104085 GCF_001194135.2 Octopus bimaculoides
GACACTACCGTGGCAAGCCCCGACTCACTATCGCAACAACAACAACAGCCTGTTACTGCTACTACATTGTAATCATCTTGCTTGGTATCACTATGTGACCTCATTCCATCCAGCCCTAATTTTGCAAGCTAAGTTTCATTGCCGCTTCAACAACAACTGCTACTGCTACAGCTATTGTAAGAGGACTACTCACCAATGAGTCTGCAAATATAAAAAATCTCTACTATGCTCACGTCAAAAATCATGTCGGTACCATTTCCATGGTAACTGTAGATTTGGTCTAAACGTCACCAACAAAGAACGCAGTTCTTATACTTAAGAGATGAGAAATTATGTACATTATTTACATTATTTACAATTGACGGACATTTGTCCTCATCTTGGTTGTTGTCAACACAACGTTTCAGCTGATATACCCTCCAGCCTTCATCAGGTGTCTTGGGGAAATTTTGAACCTGGGTTCCCATTCCTAAGGTATTGTTCGATGTTGTTATTATTATCAATAGGCCCAGGAGTGGCTGTGTGTTAAGTAGCTTGATTACCAACCACATGGTTCCGGGTTCAGTCCCACTGCGTGGCAACTTGCGCAAGTATCTTCTGCTATGGCCGCGGGCCGACCAAACCTTGTGAGTGGATTTGGTAGACGGAAACTGATAGAAGCCCGTCATATATAGATATATATATATATATATATGTGTGTGTGTGTGTGTGTGTCGGTGTGTCTGTCTGTCCGCCCAACATCGCTTGACTACTGAGAGAGACCGATAGAATAAGTACTAGGCTTACAAAGAATAAGTCCTGGGGTCGATTTGCTCGACTAAAGGCGGTGCTCCATCATGGCCACAGTCAAACGACTGAAACAAGTAAAAGAATAAAAGAGTAATAATAATAATAATAATAATAATAATAATAATAATAATAATAATAATAATAATAATAATAATAATACTAATAATAATAATAATAATAATAATAATAATGATAATAATAATAATAATAATAATAATAATAATAATAATAATAATAATAATAATAATAATAATGTAGAAACTACTTACTTCAGTATGGACTCTGATATATATCGACAAGAAAAAGGTTTAGCTATGGGTTCACCCTTATCACCGATAATACCCAATATAATCATGGAATACTTTGATAATTTTGCTTTAGGATTAACACCACTAAAATCAACACTATGGTTGCGATATGTTGATGACGCCTTCATACTGTGGCCCCACCAGGAAGATGTCCAAGTGCTGTTAGATTATGTGAACTCAATAAAGCCATCCATACAGTTCACAATGGAAAAGGAAAAAGACAATCAGCTAGCATACCTGGACGTAATAATAACACACTCCAAGTATGGATTCAGGACATCCGTATACCGCAAGCCGACCTTCACTGGACGATACCTCAACTTGATCTCCCCCCATCCATACAGTGTAAAGAGAGGGATTGCTCTGTGCTTAAAACATCGAGCAATGAATATAATTGAAGATCGTGTTACCCACCACGGAAAAATGATCAAGCTCAGTAACAATCTATTAAGTAACAACTACTCCAAAAGCATTCTCTCCACTCCACTTAGGAAGAAAAGAGAGGATGAAACCAATAAACTGTCCGTCGTCTGCCTACCCAATGTGAAAGGCTCCTCCGAAAAGATACAAAAGATATGCGGCCCATATGACATCAGGACAGTATTCAAAAGTAATACAACACATCGCAAATATCAAGACCAGTTTTCAATGCCACCTAAAGTAATGAAGTATACAGTGACAATATACAATTGTGCGTATGTATGTATGCGTATGTCTGTATGTGTGTGCACGCGCACACATGCGTTTATGTGTGTGTGTGCGTGTGTGTGTGTGTGTGTGTGTGTGTGTGTGTCTAGTGGTCAATCTAAGCTAACTGTGCCCATTCATGCATTGAAAGAAGGAATCTGAACTAGAGACAATAACTAACTTCTTTCTATCAATCAATTTATCTATCTTTATATACATCCATACTCTCTTACACACACACACACGCACAAGCACACACTCACAGATACATACATACATTTTATTGTTTTCTATCAATGGCCCAAAAGTGACATTCTGTCAATCTCCCAAATTGCCCGGAGCAATTGCCTTCTTTGTCCCCCTATAAATCTGACCCTGCTCGCACCCCTGGAATGCTCCCTTGCACCTCCAAGGGGTGGGAGCATCCCTGGTTGTTAAACTCTGCACTAGAATATTCAAACGGGCTGACATCAAAATCAAGGCAAAACCAGTATCCTGAAAGAACTTTCAGTCCCAACACAGATTTCTCGAGTAAATAACTGAGATAATATACCAACTACATCGATACGGAAATAGAAGCAACGAAAATGTAGTGTTGAAACCTGGGGATATTCCTAAAACTATAGAAGCTTTGTGAACTATTTGAAGAAATGCCTACAACGGCATAAATATCGCATGGCATACAAAATACACACAACGTAAAGAAAAAAGCTCTACAAAAATACAACCGTTAACCAGTTCGCACTGTGCTGCACTAGGTCGTGCAATAAAAGCACGTAATTAAAATAATGCTGCGGAAAATATAAAATAATAACAAATAAGACCGGAGATGTTTAACTTGATAAAACGCTACTTCACTGTTCCGACAAATATCCATTAACACAGATTAAATAGAAAGATATCAATTCGATAAAAACTGACAAAGACGTTGAACGATAACTGTGTAAATAATACATTAATTTATTAGCGAAGTTTTATTGCTTTTTACCTCATAAAATAATCTATTGCAATTAGTACATCATAATAGTCGGTGATCTTCCACCACGTATAAACACAAACTGTCAGACTAGACAATGATAGAGACTATACATGACCATCTGATGCGCTAGAAATAGCAGTCAAATCTCGCTTTTGTCTAATCTTACCGTTCTTAAAATATGACATTCTGAATTATGTATTCCTTCGTTCCAGACACATGGGAAGAACTAGATTTTTCAAGGTTAGATCTCATAGGTCTAATGAATCACATTTGATCTGAATCTAAATAACAACAGCAACAATATGTTGAAGCTTCTCCGTAGTCAGTCATCCTGCTAAAATAACAAGTTCATACCTCTCAAAGAATCTTCCACTGTCTAAGAAAATGTCACTATAAAACGATTGTCCCTGATTCCCTTCATATAGGAAAAAGAAAACCAAAGATACCGCTAAATGACTGGATCGACTGACCAGAGCCTAAATCAAAATCAACAATAACAATAAACTAAACGAATGCAAGTCAAATGGAGAGCAGCACATAAGTCCTTGAAGATCAACTCTGACACCACATCATACACTTGAATCTGCTTTTTTCATTTTTCCAGTAACATTCAACGGAGTTGGTATTCACATTAGTTACTGGATCTACAAATGTTTCATTATGATTGACTTTGAAATAGGAATAATGTGATTCGACATCAATTTCAGTTATTCCATTGTATACGCTCCAACAATCAAAATGGATAGTCGTTCCTGGTTTTATAAGCTTTCTGATAAGGAGAAGCAGAGTTTCGCGGGTGCAACTGACATGCGCTTGGGCGTGAGTTCGTCTACCGATTAGCACGGGAGCGCGCGTCAGCGATACACTTCTTGAAGAGTATGAAATTTATAATAACTCATTTTGCCCCACTTCCCCGTAGTTCTTGACAAAAGTATTTGACAGAATGACAAAAAGTAGTGAAGAAAGGAATAAAAATATTCGGTTTAAGAAAAACATGTGAGCATAATGGCAATAATTCTAAAGCTGTTGAGAGCTGTAATTTTGTAATTAAATGTCCTGTAATTTTATAATCAAAGCTAAATTCAAAATTTAAATTAGAGAACATATTGCTCTTTCGTAGAACAAGACCAGTTTTCAATGCCGCCTGAAGTAATGGAGCTTACAATGGCAATATATAATTATACGTATTTGCGTGTATGTGCGCGCACATGTGTGTATGTGTGTGTGTATGCTTGTATGTATGTGTCTTTAATGGCCAGTGGTCAATCTAAGCTCCCTGTGTCCAGTCATGCATTGAAAGAAAGAAGGACTCTTAACTAGAGAAAATAACTAACTTCTTTCTATCAATCTCTTTATCCATCTTTATATACATCCATGTTCTCACAGCATATACACACAATAAAATAGCCACACAAGTCATTCTAAACTACACCGCACAGTGCAACATGAATAGTAAATCTCCATTTACACATTATAGACCGAAGAGAAAATAATGAAAATTTCAAGCAGTACATATAGACCCGCATATGTCTGTAACAGAACCCAGCAAAATACCAGAAATTACTTCCAAATACTATAACATTTTTACAGATTTTAGACCTCATTAGAATACGTAGCAATGTGTAGTTTCCGGTTTTACTTACTTCATACACCTGCTTGTACTACACGACAGCAAAAGCGACAAAATGCATAAAATTGAGCGAAATAAATGGATTAATATCAAAGAAAATAAGGTAGAAGAAACCCTTGGAAACATGGGAAAATATTTGTAGGGTACACAGGGTAATAACGACAACATCGCACATTATAGAAAATAATTAGCTGCATCAAGATCAGGTTGAAGAGATACACCGTGTCCTATGTAATAATAAAATCCTCGAACACCATGTATACACTCAAAGAAAAGGAAAAGACCATCGAAATAGCTCGAAAATAAGCCAAGAATAACAGGTAAACGGAAATGATATCCTTTCCCTTCGGATCATATTTTTTTCCCCCGCCTCTTGCATCGGCAAAGCAGAAGATAAATCGCATCTCTAAAAGGTTTCGTGTCTAAAAACTCACAAACAAAAACCTAATTCATTTAAAGAATGAATGGTTTGCTGTTTTAAACAGTATAATATCGATAGCCTTAAAACCATCGCATGTATTATATTAATAGAAGTTCTTCGAGAGACAGTATCTCAAATATTGATCATTCATATTTATTTTGTCAATCAATTTAGAATGACACCTCGTGACTATAACCCATGATCATATTCCTGTCCAGATTCTCTTCACTACAGCTAAAATCCACATTACTCATAATCATTTTATAGAAGATGCTACTTGGTTTCAATTATAACATCAAAGCATGCGCACGCGCATTCACGGGCGCGCACCCACTCACACACGCACATCATTCTTAGTTGCACTGATGTTAGCAAAGCCTTCAGAACAATAGATCCCACTATCCACATTATAGGCAAACTATTTTCTATAAAAAAATACACATGACTGGTCAACGATCTATCTGTCACGTCGCAAAACAAGTACAAAATGAACACATCTACAATATGTCCTCACTGAATATTTTGACCTATTCTTACACATGAAACAGAACCACAACCTTGTCAGAAATTGCATCACCTTCACGTTCCTTGTTTTTATTGTGATTCACAAGTACTTCCGCCCGACATCAATTATTTGAAAACATGCCAACAAAATAAAAGGCGTAATGCATTATCCGCTGTGTTGCTTCTTATCTGTTCTATGAACTAATAATTATCATTCTTCTACTGAAGCATAACGCATGCAAGAAAAGCAAAATAATTGAAACTACCACAATTTCAATAGATTACACACGAAATGCAACAAGGAACATCAAACAATGGATAGGAAAACACTGTGGAATTAGATTTAGCCCAGAGAATATAGTAACAAGTACGAATCATCACGAGTTTTACTGGATTTTGTTTATTCATTTATTCTTTTACATGTTTCATTCATTAAACTACGACCATGCTGGAGCACCGCCTTAAGACCTGGTGTATATTTCCAATCATTTCAGACGCTAAGAAAGGCTAATAAACACAGCACAAAAGAAAAAAAATCCAATCATCCGAACAATGAAATCTAAACACTAACTAGGAAGACCGATCTATAACTGTCCGATGTTCAACTCAATGGCGGAGAAAACTTCAGTCATCACAATGTGTATAGCTACAATCTCACACATATTCGCTAATTCCGACATAATGATAGAGAATACACTTGTCACAACAAAATATAAACGACCTAAAACATATGATTACAACACATATACACATACATATTTGTATTAATAGTAGATACTTTGGGCTCAAAACGTGTATTGTGATGCATAGTCCTAATGCAAACGACAGATGAACACCTACTGAAACGTTCTGACTGAATCCCTTTGCTGTCTACTTTTTACCACTATACATGCCTACTAAAATAGATTAAGCACAGAGAGAGAGAGAGAGAGAGAGAGAGAGAGAGAGAGAGAGAGAGAGAGAGAGAGAGAGAGAGAGAGAGAGAGAGAGAGAGAGTTCAATGTGTGTAGGCTCTAATAGTTCACTCTAGTTAACCAAAATCAAAAGAATATGTCATATGTTAGATGGTCGCATGGTATAGGGTTTTCGGGCTAAATTCAACAATTGGCATGAAAGGAAGGGAAACCAAAACACTACGTTTATGCATCTATTTTTCTAGATTCTTGATGTGAAACCGTATGTTCAAACAGATATTGTTATATTTGGTGATATATTTATTTGATTTTCACTTTAGATTTATTATCCCATTCAAATATAACACTAATTTAAGGGATGAAAACATTCCAACTAGATTATGTTTGGAAGATAAAGCCTTACTCAATCTAGCCGCCCTCAACTTCAACCACAGACACAAGCTAGATACAGAAACTGGTGCTTGCATTCCTCATGGTGTATCTTAGAAGATCTTCCTACACCTCTTTGATCTTTACCATCAGCTCCACCATTGTGTTGAAGGCCGAGCTGTTGGTGTCTATCTTAACCATACCTCACTCAGAAATCCAACGAATTACAAGTGAGGGAATTGAGAGACCAAAATTTGCGACTGGTGACGTGGTAGAAATTCTCGAAACACTAAGTTTAATTTTCCCGGAGGTTCAGCAAGAAAATGAATTGTACTACCACACATATTGCCATCTAATTGCAGCCATCTCAATCCAGGAATCGACTACAGTCTCTAGCAGCTTCACACACCGAACGGATTTTAAGTCCCCGTTCAAAATTTAGGTAGTGAATCCCAGCGTGCAGACGCATTCAGAACAGCTGCTGTATCCCTTGCTGCTGGCAAAGGTTTCGTAGCATTCATTGCAGCTGTCCATGTCACGTCTTATAGTTTTTAAAGTACTTACAGAGCATTGAGCATCAGTCACAATGTCGGCAATTTGATCCCACTCCCACCCCGGCGCAAATCATCATGATGCAAGTAACTACTTTCCAATATTCAGATGGTGTCCAATACTCCAAGTCCGCTAGCTATTTTCTCAATTACAATTTTAATCTTTAAGATCTGAACGTCGTTGACTTCTCCCAAATACATCAAGCTGTTTTTGAAAATTCTCAAATGTGACCCGACGAATCTGTATATATGAAATAAAAGATATGTCATACCTAAATGAAAGGTTAAGAGCATGCCTGTTAGAGATATCATTCCTAGAAGTTAATATAAGGCAAAATCCTTTAATGCATTGTAAATACTAGCTAAATCGTATGTTAACTAACAATGCAGTTTGCTGTAATCCCGGTATTAGATGAATATCTACTCTAATTTTTCAATTCCACAGAGCTTTCTTTTCTATATGCTGCCATTTTGCGTCTTGCTCAATAAAACCGAATTGAAAGCTTTAATAGGTATATTAGCGTTAAGTAATATAAACTCATGCAATAGATTTATGACACAATATTGCATGCTTCCACTCGGCCTTAGGAGGAGAGAACCAACGATATTATAAAGCAGTAGAGAAATGGCTGTACAATATTCTCTGGACTTGAAGATAGAAGAGGTTGACAATATATGAAAGCAAATTAAACAGTTACAGTTGCATGAAAGGACATATTACTGAATAGATTAAGATTGATAAGATGTGTCGAGAATGGCATGACTATTTGAGAATTCTCAAGACACAATCAGGTTGATTTACATAACATCCACCAAATATCACATTTTTAGAAACTGCTTTAACATATAAACTGAGAGGGCAGGAAAGTGAAATACGTAAATCTTAAAGCCCGTAGGACTAGTCTTAACAGTTATAGTAAACTACTATTCCTCCCGAAAATATAACAACTGATGATAACCATTTAATCCTACGGAACAGGTTTCGAGCATGGTTATTTGTATTGTTCACTAAATAAGAGTTTTTTTTTTTTTTTCTATAGTTTTACAAATATTCGTAACTACCATTACAGAAACAAAACTTCTTAAAGAAGTGCGTTTACGTGTCTATGTATATATTTACATATATGAATTGATGTGTGTGTGTGTGTGTGTGTGTGTGTGTGTGTGTGTGTGTGTGTGTGTGTGTGTGTGTGTGTGTGTGTGTGTGTGTGTGTGTGTGTGTGTGTGTGTGTGCGTGCTCGTGCGCGCGTATGTGTATCTATACTATGATGGAGAAAGCTGTTTAATAATTAGGTATGTAACGATTACTAAAAGTAGTAAAAGAAAGCAAATATTAAAGGGTTGACTCTCTGGAAATATTTTTATAAGTTCATGTTCTAAGAAATTACCTATAATTTCGATTTTCCATCTTTATTGAATTTTTTTAACTCGAATTATTCACAAATTTAAATATTCATTGCATTCACTGCGTAATAGTTCTTCACAGATTTGAATATTCAATGCATTCACTGCCATGTTTTCCATTTTATTTGCAAAGTGTCTCACTTTCACTTTTAAGTTTTCATTCGCTAATTGGAAAATCGATAGTCTATTCTATTATTGTATACGTAATGTAGACACATTATTTATTCAATGAAAATTTCAAAAAAGTACCCGTATAATTTTTGAACGCGGGATATCTGTGAGAAGAGCCTAGAAAGTTCGGTAATTACAATTAGAAGACTAGGAGAAGAAAAAGTTATCGACAAGTACTAGAAACTTGAAACTTATTTACAGTTTCCAAAAATTCTATACCACCAACCCAACGTATACACAAACCAGTAGCATGAGCATCTTCAACCGTGACACACACACACACACACACACACACACACACACACACACACACACTAATACACAGTCCGCACACACATAGCTACACATACACACAAATGAAAGGCAATGGGTGTGTGTGTGTGTGTGTGTGTGTGTGGGTGTGGGTGTGTGTGTGTGCGTGCTTGCTCACTGACAAAGCTTCGTGCCTGTATCACTTTTGTGAAATTTTGTCAGTGAACAGCTCACGGTTTCAAAGCGACGAAAATATTTTGACACAAATGAAATTTTCATGTTCTTTTCTATTCTAGGCACAAGGCCAGAATTTTTTGGGGAGGGGGCCAGTGAAGTAAATCGACTCAACTGGTACTTAATTTGTCGACCACGAAACGATAAAGGGCAAAGTCGACCGCGGTGGGTGAGATTTTAATGTTAAAGTGAAACTGGTAATACTTAAATATAGAAGTCCCTTAACGGTGCCACTTAAATACAGGTGTTACGTACAAAACATTTAAAATGTACGTTGTGTGGACGTGTAATGACACCCTAACCATAAATAATTGTAACCCTAAAATCTAACCCACCCTTTCATAGCGTTACTTAGATTCATCGGGACTTACATTCATATCGTTACTTAAATTCATCTGTATTTAAGTAGTGCCGTGAAACTAAAGGTTTTTGTGCGTTCTTGAATGGCTTGCAAACATCTACGCTGCAATTTTTTTTTGTTTCAGATCACGATCTCAGATCAAGTTAATTGCTACGTAAGTACATCTCCGTAATTTTTTTTTTAATCACTGGGGATAAATGCCAGTAATGGCCTTCTCATGTTCTCCAATATTTTAATATCTAAAGACAAACAATTCAGAGCGTGTGAATTTTCCTGAGAGACCTACATGTGGTTGAAGTAGTCGTCTTCAAAACAAATCTAGATCCCCTCCGGTCAAGAGTTCCAGAAGAACCTAACTTAAGTCCAGAAAGGCAGATGAGGGCAGCAGCATCAGACTGCTTCATTCAGCAATGCCACACACCGGAGGAGGTTTAGTGAAAGTGTCGCATGACAGCAGCTCTCAAGCTGAGACTAGAAAAGAAAAAATATATATATATATATATATATATA
>NC_068981.1:47104248-47107688 GCF_001194135.2 Octopus bimaculoides
ATATATATATATATATATATATATAAATTTAATAACGTCAACAAAACCACAAGAAATGAAAATTCATTTCAAACGTTTTAGAACAACGGAAGCGGTTATAGGAAAATGATGTTTGATGGGATTTGGTATGTTTTCATTGAAGTATAATGAATGATGGCTCAAATGCAAGGAGATATTACTAAAGTTCCCTGAGTGTTAGGGGCGAAATTCTAGATGAAATAAAACTGTGAAAAGGACCGACACCAACAAAAAAAAAATGCTGGTGTAGATACAGAATATTATCATAAATCGTATGATTAATAAACCATAATTATCAATCTATAAATAAGGATCAATTTCATAAATATTCTTCGAAAGTGTAATTGAGAAAATAGTAAATAGATGAATGCTTAATTTCAGAAATGTACTTACATTACAATAAAGATAAACAAGCTAATAATTGCTGCTACAATTTAGATGATAGAACAAGTCAACATTCATATCACAACACACTACAGACATCAGGAATTGGTATTGATGAATTGAAAGTATATTGATTAAGAATCTCTCTTTCGGGAGAAATTACCTAAATTAAATTATATCCTATATGAAATGGGATATTGCGAAAACGGATGTTAAAAGTTTCTCTAATTGACTGTTCTAAACATAGTTACACTATTCAATAACGTAGATCGATAATGTATTTCCTAATAACGCGGGAAATAACGCCGATTAAATATTAACTAACATAATAAACAAATATATAAGTTGCCTGCATATATTAAATTCGGATGGTTGACTATGTCAAAGGAAGTGACGATATTTTTGCAATGAAATACTGGCTGATGAATATTCACGAATTACATTAACCGACTTATAATTCATGCGTAGCTTATAGATGTGTATGTTGTCTCATGATTTATGTTATGAGATGCTTTTAAATAATCAGGATCATAGGGAATATAGAAAAGTCTTTAACTAAATCCATGCTAGAATTAAGCTAATCTGATTCAGAGACAGGAAAATTTTCCGTTAAAAGAAATTATATTCTGATTCAAACATTTTATATACTTCGTGGTATTAATATGGATAATTAAAATTGCCATAAAGAAGATAAGACGTCAGCACTATGTAAAATCCATATAAATAGCGTTTGAAAATACATGAATATTGCGACTGTAAAGTGTAAGGTATTATGAGGGAAATAAAAAGGAAGTACTAGGATGCAAACACACCGTAATGAAATCATAGAAACAAATTCAAGCAGAAAATACAGATTTTTAACAGAGATAGATTGAAGTAAATTAATTTACAAGGAAGATAGAAATGCGGAGTAGCTCTTGCTAAAATACTCTATCCAAAAATTTCCTATCATTATTAATTAGTGTAAGACGGTGAGCTGGCAGAATCGTTACCATGCCGGAGAAAATGCTTAGCGCCAATCGTCCGTTATTTTTTCTTTTTCATTTCGCTAGCCGTGTATGAAGTCAAAATATTAAAAAAGTTGAATACAAAAACGTATGATACACTACTTACAGAGAAGAGAATAAAAAGTTCTTACGAATGGAATGAAATATTTATCGGTTGAGAATGCATTGTTCAGTCACTTGAGGCCATGTAGAAGAATTTTATCTCTTTAATTTTAATTGTTTCAGTCACTTGACTGTGGCCAAGCTGGGGTACCAACTTGAAGGGGGTTTTGTTTTTGTATTTTAATCGAACAAATCAACCCAGGATATATTTTTTTATGCTGGTACTTATTCAATTATCTCGTTTGCAGAACAGCTAAGTTACGGGGACGTAAACACGCCAATACCGGTTGCCAAGCAGTGGTGGGGAGAAACACGGACACGGAGAGACACACACACTCATAGATATATACATGCCACTCTTGCGCCAATATATATGTATATATATTGGCGCAAGAGGTTGTATGGCAAGAAGTTTGCTTCCCAACCACATAGTTCAGGGTTCAGTCCAGCTCGTGGCACCTTGGGAAAGTGTCTTCTACTATAACCTCGGGCCGATCAAATTCTTGTGAGTGGATTTTGTAGACGGATATTGAAAGAAGACCGTAGCATATATATATATATATATATATATATATATATATATATATATATATATATATATATATATTTAAGAATGTTTTCGTGTGTTTGCGTTTGCCCCCACACATCATCGCTTGGCAACCGATGTTGGTGCTTTTACCTCCCCGCAACATAGCGGTTCAGCAAAAGCGACAGATAGAATAAGTATCGGGTATAAGGTCGGTTTTTTTTACTAAAGGCGATGCTCCAGCATGGCCGCAGTCGTTTGACTGATATAAGTAAACGAATATAATACGACTGTCTTTCTCTCTTCCAAGTCCACTCACAAGGCTTTGGTCGGCCTTGACTATAGTAGAATAAACTTGCCCAAGGTGCCACGCTGTGGTACTGTGCCTGGGACCATGTGGTTGTGGAGCAAGCTTCGTACCACACAACCACACCTGCGCCTATAGTGCAAAAATAAAATCTACTATCATTCTTTTCCTACTGTGATCAATTTCCACCGGTGTCGACTTCGCATTTCGTACTTTGTGGGTAGATGTAATAAATACCAGTTGATCAATTCACTAAAATTCTTTCCCAAAATTGCTAGACTTTTGCCAACTTTGAAACTTTGTACGTCACATATTTCCGTTGCGAAGCGACGAGTTGTGATTTAAGACACGTGGTTAAAATTCAATAATGGTATGTTTTTTCCATGAATACATTCTCATTGGCTACGTATAGTACTGTTATGCATCATAAATAAATTACTATTTACTGTAGTCTGTGTCAGATTACGTTTTAATTTCAACGATAGTGTTATTTCAGCTGCGAATTATTGAGATATTTTGCAGCAATTTCTAACATGTGAAAATACTGTAAATGAGACTATTGAGGGCATTTTAAATAAACTTACGACATAGACGTCAATTACAATTCAAGTTTACATAAAACGTTTACATTATTTTTCATATTTTTATGAATTAATCATGGTTTATCATAATTTTTAGTAAAAATGTATTTGTTCAATCTTGCCTTGTAAATATAATTTAAATTCAGCAATAAAATATGATTAGTATTAGGGGTTTTATACTATTATGAAATGATATATCTACATACTTATATACTTAATTTTAAGTTTTGCACTTATATCAGTAATTTAACTGCTTTCGATCAAATTGACACCATAGCTTAATTTGTAAAGTCTTGTACTCATTATATAGATTCATTTTGCAGATCCACTAATTAATGAGGTCGGAAACAAGCCAACATTCCCATCAAACTGTAACAGAAGAATCACTAAGTCACACTCACTGACATATCTACAAACATATGCATACACAAACACATACATATACGTACGTATACACACAGACACTCATACACTCGCATATATGTGTGTATATATATATATATATATATATATAT
>NC_068981.1:47111864-47114090 GCF_001194135.2 Octopus bimaculoides
CACTGTGTGATAGAGCCGATTTTTTATGGATAACATACTTTGAAGATATAGGTTTCATATAATGTGAGTGGAGGATTTGAACTTTGTCATTAATTGTTTCTAGCCAAAGTTCTGTGTCAAGTACTGGGAGTCTCATGTTTAGGTGTCTTGTTGGGTAATCTATTGTTACCTTGATGCTCTGGCGTATTTTATTAGCTATATTCTGGATGTTTTCCATCACGATCTTCTCGTTCTCTTCAGTCTGAATGTTTGATGGTGTTTTGACTACGATGTTAATGTCATCCACATATCTCCCATATAGTTTGAGTGTTATTGAGTGTTCTTCTTTTATACTTTTACATTTAATTCTAACCACCACCACCACGACATCACATTTTATATATGACTGTGTGTCTGTCTGTGAATGTATGTGTGGAGTGTATGAGAGTGTATATATCATAACGTTTGGTACGTTATGAAACACACACATCTGTAACGACTGACTCTACAAAGACATCACATTTTGTCTATAACTGTGTATATGTCTCCCAGGGATTGTCTTTCCATTTTAGGCATGTTAATAATAACATACCTAAAGTGGAAAGACACACACTGTCTGTATGTAAGGGCTGAACAGTGTCAATACGAAATTTTATTTTCCTTTCCATTATTTTAATTTCAGTTAAAACAATATAGCATTTCATAGAGATAATCTTTCTATTGTCAACAGGATATTTTATACCACGACGACAATGACATCACATTTTGTATATACCTGTGAGGGTATGTGTGTAAGTGTATGAGTGTCTATATGTCTCAGGATGTGTATCTTTCAGCTTTAAGTAATTTATTAAACATACACTCACACCTACACATATATACATATATGACGACTGACATGCGTGAATGCATCCCTGACTTATATTTCGTTAATTTACACTGCGTATAAAAATACAGATATAATTGCCACGCCTTATTTTTTCACGTAATGCATTATTAAATATTCTCGTGACTGCATAGGCTCACTTTATGTTTCTTTTTCTACAGCCACATCACCAATCCAATGTCAACCCTTCGCCTTCTGCAACATTTCAACATTTCACTTCCCCGTTGCCGTCTCCCCTTGCAGCCACTTTTCGGAATGTACCAATTTACATACATTATCTTCATTACACCTCCATTCATTTGATTGTAAACCATACGATGGGTCGTGTTAGACGCAGCGCTTACCGCCTGAAAGGCGAGTATATCCACTGACAGCTTTTTCATGGGTTGAAAACTTACATAACCCCCACCACGCAAAATCTTCCATGATAGTTTAGGGCATGGAATCCTCCAAACGCACGTATTATGTGACACTTAGTCGAACTAGATTATTTACTCCACAAAATATTTTTTCGCCAATTCTGTACTTTTCCGTATCACATGTTTCACCATAATTATACCATTTTAATCCCAAGCAACGCAGGGTATCGCTGCTAGTTATAAATAACTATATCTATCTATCTATCTATCTATCTATCTATCTATCTATCTATCTATCTATCTATCCATCCATCCATCCATCCACCCATCCATCCATCCATCCATCCATCCATCCATGCATCTATCTATCTATCTATCTATCTATCTATCTATCTATCTATCTATCTATCTATCTATCTATCTATTTCTAGCATATAGGAATCCACTTTTGCTAGTCATTCCTCTTATTTTTGTATGTAATATAATTTTAATCTTCGAATTTTTTTTTAATATGCTAGAGCAGTGGTTTTGATTGATTAATATCAATTTTTACCCTTTTTAAAACATTTTAAATAATGATGTTCTCAAACCGGTAAATTAGCTGGAAAAAATTAATAACTGCAGAGTTATTTCCGGACTCAGTGCGCCAGGTTGAAGACATTTGAAAGGATACACTGAAGGTAATTTGTAGAACTCTACATGTGCTCCCTTTCGGGTGGACGTCTTGTGTCTAGTTCTGGAAATTATAGTTTATTAATCGACAGACTACGCTGATGACCCTGCAGATATTTACTTATGTAAATTTTAAGAGGTGAAACCATGATACGTAGATTAATCGCTTTTTTTATTTAGTATTTTTCGTTTGTCTTGCCCTTTTACAGGCTGTTGTGTCGCTAATTTTTTACTGAGAACATATGTTTCGTGTTTAGATGATTCGGCATATATTTCTAGCATATAGGAATCCACTTATGCTGGTCATTCCTCTTATTTTTGTATGTTATA
>NC_068981.1:47114396-47121106 GCF_001194135.2 Octopus bimaculoides
ATATATATATATATATATATATATATATATATATATATATCTCTATAATATATATTTGCATATATTTATATACATACACACGACTAAGTCAACTAAGAAATGATTATAAATGAATGAAAATTAGTAATTTATTCATGTGCTCCGCAGCATGCTTTTGGTTATCTAAACAAAGTAAGAGGTATACATTTAATGGTTGCAATCACACGTCTTATTTTTACTGTTTAATCATTTCCTGACACGTTTAGTTGCTAAGATTATAAGGTGTATAGAGTCATACCATCTTTTTTCACTTGTGGCAAGGTACTTAAATTAATTGAAAGTGAAACCAAATTTCTTATATATATATATTCCTGAAATATACTTTTGTGATGAATCTCAATAAACATAAATTGCGAGGCAATTGCTTTTACTTACAGTCAAGTATACATTGAGAGAATGCATTGAGGCATATATCGATGTTAATAATAACTAAATAATGTGATAAAAGGATGGAGTGTGCAGTAAGGGCCATTAACTTTAAAATGTTTAGGTCATTACTTTTTTTGTATAAATTTGAAACCATATAAGGATTTAGACGAATATCTTTAGTGCCGCCGTCTACCAGTTTGAACATTTTTATTTACAATTAAAACATCTGTCTTGTGTAACAATCAACATTTTATTGCTTTCGTTCAATATATATGCCATATGTTAGGATAATAATGGATTTATCTAATCATGCATTGAATCACTATCATTTATAATATTTAATGAAGGTAAAGCGGTGAGCTGCTGGAATCGTTCCCGCACCGGGTAAAATGTTTAGCAGCATTACTTCTGACTTTACGATATGAGTTCAAATGCCACCAAGGTCAACTTTGCCTTTCATCATTTCGGGCTCGATAAAATAAGTACCATTTGAACACTGGAATCGATGCAATCGACTCATCGCTTCCCCAAATTACTGAGGTTGCGCCAATGATTTGAAACCAATACACACTGAGGAACGATAACATACTAAAGTGAAACCTCAATGCAATGCAATCATTCAAGAAAAAACTGTCAACTAACGTATTGCTATCTGTCCTGCCCCTTTGACTTGAGCTCAGTGTCATCTTGTACTTTAAAAAGCAAATATTTTTTTCTGACAGTGTATTGGTAATTCATGCAGGGACACGTGCTTGCTAAATAACTCTATCCTGGTGTTTATATTTTTAATTACGTTTTTAATTGTGTACAACATGTAGTGTATGAAGTATACTGTATGTTCGCGTCGTATATTTCAATTTGTGGAATGCAGTATAGGTTTTATATTTTCGATTTATTTTATGCTCGCATTTTGTTTCGTACATGAGGAGACTTTCCTGGTATTAACAGGATAGCTTAAATTAGAAGCAATACTTTTATTTTACAGCAACTATGTTGGAAATGGTATTTCTTTTATCTTAATTGCTCGAAAACTCCTCAGGATGACAATTATAAATTGTGTCATTAAATGAACGCCAAGATGCAAAAATAAATTATGTATTTTATTTATTGTTGAATTCACTACTGTGAATATAATTTTCAATTAGCAATAATATAGTTCATTTGAAGCTCATTGAATTACGGGAGGCAAGAAAGAAGTGCGATAATGTATGACAGCTATAGATACAACTCATTAGAAATAGCTATAATTATTTTATAAAATAACGAATTACGAAGTTGAACGATAATCCAAATTGATTGCAGATTTGATTATACTTCGTCAACGTCGTTCTCGAGAGTATTAAGTATGCTTACAACATGAAATATTTGTATGGCTGCATCCAATTTCTCTGCTGTATGATATGTCTAAATCTTCAAATTATTAAACTTTATAGCTTCATGAATTTATTCGCGTTCTCCCATAAAAATAAATAGCAATGAAACATTGCTAAAATATATTTAAGATAAAAGATTAGTAGATTATGCATCAAGTTTATGCATCTCGCGTTATAGAAGTAGCCAGAAAAACGAAAAAGAAAGAAAAAATAATTGTAGTGGGCCAACTAAGGCAAAAATCACATGCAGGGATCGTGTCATGAAATACTACAACTCACAAGAAATCAGCCGAAGAAAGGGAGTCGATGTTGTTGTGATTAATAATATATTCTCGTATATACCATCTCCTGTCTTTCATTTGTTATTTAGCTAACGATCACTCTGAAAGTGACCGTGATTTACCAGTAAGCCACCAGGTGTAAAGCATTCGTTTTATTATCCATTAACCACAACCAATTTCCAATTTCTAGGAAGAAAGTGCTTTACGGTAGCGTACTAAGATGATAGATACAATAACACTGGATGTTTCGCTAAAGAACATACATATACCCAGTAGGAAGGATTATATACGGGATTTCTTGGAGAAAACGAACCGAATGTGCGTAGAATGCGGAAGAAATCTTTCTTTTTTGACAAGGAGCGCAGACCTGAACATGATGACCTACTAAAACAAGTATTCAAGAGAGCTGTGGGGATACATGTACCAGCGGACAATACAAGCAATGCTTGCATTGTTGATATTGATCTATATAGGAAGGAATTACGCAGCAAATATAGACACGCTGGTAATGACGTGTTAAGATAATCAACAATACAGGGCTATAAATTGTCAAGGATCTAGCCATTGATGATAGAATAGAACCCTACGTCCTCCGAAAACTCCAGATTTTGCTTAAGGACAATAGACCTAACTTTCTTATCGACCCCTCAGTCAGATTGATTTGTCCTTCTAAATCCGATATAGGCATTATTAATTAAAGTATCATCGACAGGGTAATACCCGTCCTTAAAATTGAGTTCTGACTGAGACCAGTAGCTTCTGCAGGGAAACAACCAGTCTGAATGCTGGACGGTTAAAACTAGCTGCGAAAGCCTTCTACTAAATACAAATGACCAGTACAGAATATCAAATATTGGGTGTTGATAAACGGATGACATCAGCAGGAAGTCGTACAACCATATCGCTGGGCTCCTTCCAAATCAAAATTGGCATCAGAACATACGAAAGCCAAGTGACACGGTCAGGCAGTCAGACAAAATTAATTCTAGACCACAGGCTATCAGAAAATTTGACGTCATTACATTTATAACCAATCAGAAAATTAAAGTATACCTTTAAAGAAAACCTTTATACACAAAGTAATTTCCACTTAAAATTGATCAAGCTCTCAACTGCAAAACCAGTATTTGATCGCTACATTAATCTAACAAAATCGAAGGGATGAATCTCAAAGTTGACCCGGGCAGGCGCAGAATGTTTTCCTGAAAATTTAACTTTTCAGCCAGCGGCCGTCTGGTTCCATTTTTAATAATTGTTTTTGATATTCCTAAGATCTTTAAGGCGGCGAGCTAACAGAATTTTAGTACGCCGGTCAAATTGTTGGTGCTCGTATTGCAGGCGCTATCGTACCGAAATCAACTGAAATGTTTGGTGCAACGCAATCTTTCAGGATGATAATGAACAAATTCATACAGCTGAAGTCGTTATTGAATTGCACGAGGAACATCTTATCTGGCAAATACAGTCCCCATATCTCAATATTACTGAAAATTTATGGTTCATGTTAGAAAAACAAGTAAACATTCGATATCCTCCACCATAATCACTACAAGAACTGTAGTTACTGCCAAAGGTGGTCCTACCCCATATCAAAATAAATTTGTTTGAAACTTTAAGGTGTTAACATGTATATATATCTGTGGTTGTGTATGTATACATGTATGTTTTATATTGATAGCTAGTGTAAATTCCAGTTTCTTCCTCTTGAAGCACATCTGTTTATTCCATTATTACACTCATTATTTATCAATGGTTACTTTTGTATGCTAATCAATATGCATGTTAAAATGGAGAATTATGGAAATATTATTTGCAAACTTATTTATAACAGGACAAGAAAATGGATATGTGTGTGATAGTATTTGTTTTCCGGAACACCTTTCATTTGCTAATAAGATTTATGAAAATTTACTTCGTATTAGATATATCGACGTAACATGTAAATATATGAAATTGCTATTAGCAAATGTAACATGTGTAATATAGAATAAATAATACCACACACATTTCTGCTATCCTCCTTTGATATATATATATATATATATATATATATATATATATATATTGAATCAATAATAATATGCATATGTATATAATTACAATAAGCGAGCAAGGTCGAAAACGACAACAATCCAACATACTTGAAGTGATGAGACTTTAAAAAACCTACGAAAAACTCTAGATTAAATTTACACATAGCTGAAAACGGGCTAGTGGAAAAAATATTAAAATGACCTCACGTTAATTGTGAATTGCTTCCAATTTCTGGATTAAAACCACGAAACAGGTTTTTATCCTTCCTTAACACAATACACAGGAAATATAAATACAAATACTTATACATACCGTACAAAAGTAGATTCGCACGTCAACATACAAATATTTGCACATATAGAACCAAGATAAGTCAATTCTAAATCCTCTCACGACAGCCAAGTGTGTATTTTCAGAATAGCCAAGCAGTAAATGTTATTGTTGTAAGCTGATATATAGTGTGCTGAATTTCTGGCGTAGGAATGCTATTGTTTGTCTAAAAGTTAAGTGGGGGAGAGGGTACAATTTGCATTGTTTTCCACGAAAGAGCTGTCTGTTCTTAAGAAGGATCACACAGTATATATTGTTTCAACGTATAGAAAGGAGTTAATACGATTTTGCCCAGAAAGTACGTTTTCCAAATTTTAATTTTCCCCTTGTCCCCACCGCAATGATCTGAAACGGAGGAGTAGCAGTTTTTCGCTCCTTTTAGCAATTCCATGTTAACATGTTTCTGCAGTAATAGTTTTTTTTTAGGATTTGAAGAATTTATAGTGGTTGAATCCAGCAGTACACCACCAAACTGTCACCATAACCTTCATTTTGAAGAGTTTGGACTTAGGGAAAGTATTCGAAGCTTCATTTTGTTCCAACCACTGCGAAGAACGGTTTTTATTATTGTACAGAATCCACTTTTCAGCACAAGTTAGAATACGGTCTAGACATAGATCAGTCCGTTTACGGAGAAGATGCGACGAGCAAATTTCATATCTGCGCATTTTCGGATTTTCCTTCAAATCATGTTACCAATCTGTCAAGCTATTTTCATTTCCCGATCGCATGCAAATAGTTACAGGCAGTCTTGTGGCTAACTTGAAATTCTTTTTCCAGTTTTCGAGTGGTTTTACGTGGATCTTTCTCAATGAAAATCTATAATGGGCCGTCGGTGATGAGAGATAGCGTCCTCTACACTCACGATATTCAAGGCTCAAGTCTCCACTTAGAAATCGTTTAAACCATTTTCAAGCTGACCTCTCGCTGGTCATTCCTCCCCAAAAGTTTCGTTGATATCGCGTGCAGTTTCAACTGCTTTACGTCCTTTGTTGAAGTTGAATAGCAACATTTCTGGAATATCGCACTTTGACAATTCCATTTCATATGATTGTAATAACGGTGAAGAAAAATATGAATGTTAACGTTTTGATGCATTTAGGCAAGTCTATATTTGTGTCTATCTATGATGCATTTGGACAAGTCATATATTCCATCTTTAAAAAGATTTCATCTTTTGCTGTAATAAACAGTCCGAATGTTTCAATTACATTTTTTCTATTTAAGAATGTTTTATTGTGTATGAAAAGATCAAAATACTTAAATAAGTGATAATCAGTTGAAGAAATATTCGGGGAATTACAAAATTTTATGAATCAGGCTTTTCAACGGGTGTGAGAAGTGTGAGAACGTGCATTGTCTTGGAGCAAAATTGGGCCATCTCTATTTATTTGTCTGGGTAGTTTTGTTTTCAAATTCTCATGCATAGAATTAATTTCCTGGCAATACGTTGTTGCTGTTACCGTTTTACCTTGTTGCAAAAATAAATAACCCCTTTTGCAGACTACCATACCATGACCACTAACATTTTAGGGTGATTTTGGATGCTGTTTAGGTGACTTCCTGCATCTAATCCCTTTTCTGTTCTGTTGTTATCAAAGAGTATCCATTTCTCATCACATGCAATGATTTGATGCAAAAATGATTCAATTTCAAGTCGAGAAAACAATAAGAAGCCCACTTCGAGGCGCCTGTTTTTTTTTTTTTTTCATTCATTTGATGTGGAACAAACCTACTCATTTTCTTGACATTTCCAATTGTGTTCAGGTGCCGAGAATCACATAAGCGAGATGGTTGGAGTTCTGATGAAAGTTTTCGGGCCGCTGTTCTCGGATTTTGTTCAACCAAAGCATTTCAGCTATCATGCTGAGTCACTGATTTTGGCCTCCCACTTGGTTCATTTTCAAGGGTATCATCTCTTGAAAAAGAACTTTAGAACAATCTCGGAACAGTTCTGATGTGAACAAGAGAATTGTCAAAGTCCAGCTTGATATTGTATAGAGCTTCTACGGCAGACTGACACTGTTCGTACTCGTACAAGAAAATCACTCAACATTGTTTGGTTGTTATCATTTTCATAAAGTCTGTGTGTATTTATTTTGTAAACCAATATTGTTTGGAAAGTAAATGTGTCAAGATTAAATGCAAGGATATACATAATTGAGTTTTTAAATGACTGAAATAACAAGTAAATGAAAATGCGACACTTCATGTGTGCCAACCTAATACACACACACACACACACACACACACACACACACACACACACACACACACACACACA
>NC_068981.1:47121116-47122098 GCF_001194135.2 Octopus bimaculoides
ACACACACACCCACACACACACACACACACATATATATATATATATATATATATACATTCATGCATTTATATAAACACATAAATACGCACACACACACACACACACACGCACGCACATGCATGCACACATACACACACACGAACACGCACACATGTATAAACACCCATATATATTTTTTCAATCACACATATATATTAGAATATATTGTTTTGCAATGTTAGATTATATATTAAAACTTCCAGAGTCTTTGAATTAATCTAATTTTTCACTGATTTGTCATATATTATCAATGCAATTTATCATTTAATGTCCATCAAAGTAGTTTAATTCCAAATTATTTTTTTTTATTGAAGTGCATTTTGTTTTCAATAGACTATTATGAATTTGATCTTTCAAAATTTCTGAATATAATTTTGTGCAATATACTATATAAAGGCATTCCTCACTTATACCTATGAGTATATTTTCTGCCTCATAAACAATATTCATATTGCTTTTCACCACAGCCTAGGTATTCTTCTATTTACATAAACAGAAGGCTATATTAAATTTGTCTACTATTGTCACATACCATGCCTATTGATTGTTATGCAACGTCTCTATCATCTTTGTCTATTTAAACTCAGAATGAATAGAAATATACACAATAGTGTAGCTATAAAGGGAAGATCTCAAGGGAACTTTTTTTAATAGAAACGACTACTGTATATTTTCAAGCTATCTACGATAGGAAATTGTTAGATTTAAATGAGGAATGATTACCCAATACCTTTAGATAGAAAAACAAAAGTTATGTGATTGAAATTAACATACAAATCCCAAAGGCTATGCCGTTAAGAAGATAATGTGATTAAGATTCTTTATTTCAGAAAAGGTAGACCATGTGTATATCATTTAAAGCATAAAGTTAACTACCTGGTTCCCAGGGTTAACTGTTATTATACATTACATGTATGTATCTATCTATATATATATATATAT
>NC_068981.1:47122153-47135035 GCF_001194135.2 Octopus bimaculoides
TATGTGTGAGGGGCTTCAGTATATATGTGTACGGATAGATATGAAAATATGTATATAAGACATATACATATATATGCGAGAATGTATGTATGGCTCTGCATGTGTGTGTGTGTGTGTGTCGAGAGAGTGAGGGAAATAAAGAAAATGAGGAAGAGAAAGAAACATTTGCCTACGAAATTTACCTCACAGATGCGTTTTGCCTACTAAATAGAGTAAGGTCTCGTATATTGAGATGAACACATTTTATTATGTGAGATTTTATAATGAATTAATCGATTGAATCTGAAACATGCAGCATGGAAAATTCCAATGAGATCGGTTAATCAAAATTTAGAATTGTATGTAAATACCCATTGGAAATTTATTTGAATTGATCTAGTGCTCCCAATGCTGCTCTCAAGATTTACATTCAGTCTCACATGTAAACAAAATTTAACAGTTTTTATGAATGAATTTCTGACATTGTTTTTATTTTCCGCTTTAAAGGAAAACATAAATCTGAGGAGAGAGGGAGAGGGGGAGATAGAGAAATGAAATAAACTAAGAGAGTTTAAAAATACACAAGGAAATAATGTTTTCCATTTTCTTCTTTGTGTTATTCATACAAACTCAAAAGAGAGAAGAACATACACAATTATTGAAAGATAAAAAGCAGAGGAGAAACAACAGTGAAGAATATAATTTGCATGGTTGCATCAAAGGAAATCAAAGCTAAAATATTTGGATAAAAACTGAAAACCAATCCTATTTTAGAACACAACTAGTAAAAAATTAAATAATAATATTTTTTTTAAAACTATTGAGTCGGTCTATATTTAGATACAGTGATAATACTTGTATTCGTACAGATTTCCCAATATACCGAAGTAATGTTAATATTCAAATATTTGATGCCGAAACAATATGAGTTAAAATCATCAATATAACGGTCACAGTCGAACACTCCCACGCATACACCATTGTGATCGAGAAGTTTGAAAAATATAGTTACATCTGTAAGCTGAAGAGAATATCCAACTGTCATTAAAATTTCAAACTACAAAAATTTCCATCGTTTGTTTTCTTGTTAGTTCTGAATTACTTAGCAATTCTCAAATCATTTTGCATTTTGTCCTACATCTGTAAATCTATATAAATCTATAGCAATTTATTTCAAAAACATTTGCTCAAGTAGCCTCATGATCCTAAGTTTTATTCTTCAATCATTTTCCCGTTACCAATGTAGATTTAAGAATTGCATCACTCCCATAGTATCCAACTTTATGAAATCCACGACAGTTCGTCGGCAAGGCGTGGTTTAGCTCTACTCTCACTTTGCAAAATTGTTCGATCATCTTTAGAAAGAATATGTTTCAAAATTTTGCATCACCTCTTAGTGAATTTTGACTTCCGTCAGGAATAATTGTCACTAAAGCTGGTTTTCCCTTGGTGATTCGATTTCAACATGCTTTTAGAGAAACATCGAAAACTTCAAAGAATTTATTGACTGAAACTTCAGTTCTCCTTATTCCAACAATTTCTTCTTGTGAACAACTCATTCTTATGATATAACTATAACTTTAAAGAACGTTATTGTTTAAAGTCTGAACAATCCGAGAAGGCACGGAGTAAACTACAGGAAGAAAACAAAACAAAACAAAGTTGCTGTCTTACCTTGTATTTCTATATTTCGGGGTGAAACTCACTTCATGGCATTTCGAAAAAAGGGTAGTTGGAAAAAGTCGTTTGCTAAGATGTGTGACGAGAAGGAAGTAGGGAAAGAAGGATGAAGATGGCATGCACACTGGTGTTACTACAGCGACCAGTCTGCTTCGTGTAGTTCCTTCCTGTTCATGACTGGTCTCAATTTGTTTATAAGGAGGACTTCCATAATTCTGAGATGGCCCCTATTACGTTGAGTTGCCTTGGTGGAGACGTTGAAATTCTGTGTTTCGCACAACCTAAGGCTTTTTTATGATTTTTTTTTCAATTGTCCCTGTGCATATACTCCCTTATTCGGATGTGCCATTTCCTGGTGGTGCTCCCTGTGTAGGATGCCCCACATTTACTGCTGCCTACTTTGTATACTAAGTAGACCCTCGAGCATGTTATGATGTTGTTGATGGGGGAAGTTGGTGTAAACGCATGCCATGGTACACTTTGTATTATTTTTCCTCAATAGAACTTAACTCAGCGATGAACCGGAGTGCATCAACTGTACCGTAAGTCCCTCTCTGCAGTTCTTCTGTCATCGAAGTAAGGAAGTTTAAGGACACACTTTTCTGGTTTTTCTTAGCTGAAAAACCACTCTGTGTTGGTAGCTTTGTCTGTTGCTTCTCTGCATCTATCTTTTATACGTGTGATCTTATTTTGCACGTATGTTGCTTTGGTTCTGGTAGATAGGGTTGATTCTGAATGTACAAAGAGATTCTTACAGGCCGCTTTCCAATAAAAATTCGTGTCGATGTAGCTTTCCACTGGGATCTTGATTTGGAAATCTAGCAGAGAGAGGATTCTGGAATGTCCGAGTTTTCGATTTCGAATTTGATGTGATTGTTGTCGTCGTTCAAATTTTAATGCATGGAGGTCACGTCTTCTCGGGAGGAGGTGAGCATCAGGATGTCGACGTGCCCTGAGAAGATACCTGAACTGCAGCTGTTAAGAGCTGTGCGTTCGAGTTGATCCATAGATGGCCAAGTAGCCTGAGAGATGGATCCCATCGGCAGATCTGAGATCTGTTCATATGCTTCACAGTTATATTGGAAGGAAATGTTACCTCCAATAATGATTAGTAATTCACGGATGTCCGATGGAGTAAGACTAAAACGTTGAGGATTGGTGAGAGAGGAAGTGGAATAAGGAAGAAGGAGAAGGTGAAGAGGAGTAAGAAGAAGAGTGTGAAGGAGGAGGGGAAGAAATGAGAGTCAGAAAAGAGGTGAAAGGAGAGATACGATACGGTCAGAAATGATATTGACATACGGAAGAGCGGGCACGGAATTATAGAGGGTGACAACGTCTGAGTTGACAGGGGATCGGTTATTCCTAATTACGGGGGAGTCGATTTCCTTGAGTCTTTTAAAGATCTCCTTGTCGCGGCTGACGTTTCCATGGAATTTATGCAGTAGAGGTTTGAGGAGTTGAGAGAGAAACGAGGAAATTTTATAAAAAAGGGCCGTCAATTCTCGAGAATATAGATCTAATTTTAAGTTTGGGCCTAGGATTGTGAGTTTTACTAAATAATAAAAGGAGGGAAGGTATGTATTTTGAGATGCGAAATCGAGTCTAGACTTCTTGGAGAGTTTTCTATTATGACAAACGTTGGGCCAGCAGGTGTAAATATTGGCTTCAAGCTGATTAGGTGTGGTGTGTGCTTTTTCGTATTGTGTGGTGTCATTGAATGGAGGCGCAATGGTCCAGTGGTTAGGGCAGCGTACTCGCAGTCAAAGGATCGCGGTTTCGATTCCTAGACCGGGCGCTGTGAGTGTTTATTGAGTTAAAACACCTAAAGCTCCACGAGGCTCCGGTAGGGAATGGTGGCGAACCCTGCTGTACTTTTTCACCACAACTTTCTCTCACTCTTACTCCCTGTTTCTGGTGTGCCTGTAATTCAAAGGGTCAGCCTTGTCACACTAAGTCACGCTGAATATCTCCGAGAACTACGTTAAGGGTACATGTGTCTGTGGAGTGCTCAGCCACTTGCACGTTAATTTCACGAGCAGTCTGTTCCGTTGAGCGGATCAACTGGAAGCCTCGACGTCGTAAGCGACGGGGTGCCAACAAGGGTGTCATTGAGATGTTCGATTGCTAATTTGTCGTACGTGGACCTATCTATGAAGCTGAATTCTTTTCCCTAGATTGAGGGTAAGTAGAAAAGGTTTTTAGATTGTAGGTTTTGTAAGGAATGGAGCTGAGATTTTGTAAGTTTGTGTATTTGAGTGGGGCGTTTATCTAGAATGTCTAAAATGGATCGTTTAAGTGTAGCTAGTTTATTATTGAGATCGGAGTTGTGTGAAGGAGGGTGAAGTGGTTTAAGGGGGTAAGGGGGAAATATAGAACTGTAAGGAGGAGCAGGAATGAGTACGATGAGGAAAAAGACGAAGAAGAAAAGCAGTAGTAGTAGTAGTAGTAGTAGTAGTGGTGGTGTTGGTGGTGGTGTTGGTAGAAGTAGTAGTAGTAGTAGTAGTAGTAGTAGTAGTAGTAGTAGTAGTAGTAGTAGTAGTGGTAGTGGTGGTGGTAGAAGAAGAAGAAGAAGAAGAAGAAGAAGAAGAAGAAGAAGAAGAAGAAGAAGAAGAAGAAGAAGAAGAACTGAAGGCGATGATGATTGATGATGGTGATGATGATGGTGATGGTGATCATGATGATCATAACGATGAAGACGACGTTGAGGATAATTAGGGTGTAGATGATGATGACGATTACGATCGTGAAGAGGAATAAGGGCTGAAACCCATTTTAATTTGTGATCTTTCCTGCAAAATTTAGTTTCTACGTCAAGTCCGAGTTTGTCATTGAAATGTTGAGTTAAGATAAAAACTTAGGTACATTATTTACATTATTTACATTTGACGGACATTTGTCCTCATCTTGTTTGTTGTTGGCACAACGTTTCGGCTGATATACACTACAGTTTTCTTTAGGTGTCCTGGGGAATTTTCGAACTTGGGTTCTCATTAATATTATTATTATTATTATTATTATAATTATTAATATTAATATTATTATTATTGTTGTTGTTGTTGTTGTTGTTGTTGTTGTTGTTGTTCTTGTTCTTCTTTTTCGTCTTCTTCTTCTTCTTCTTCTTCTTATTATTATTATTATTATTATTATTATTATTATTATTATTATTATTATTATTATTATTATTATTATCATTATTATTATTATTATTATTATTATTATTATTATTATTATTACTATTATATCGAAAAATACCTTAGGAATGAGAAACCAAGTTTGAAATTTCCCCCAAGACATCTGAAGAAGGCTGGAGATTATATCAGCCGAAACGTTGTGTTAACAAAAAACAAGATGAGGACAAATATCCGTCAAATGTAAGTAATGTAAATAACGTACATAATTCCTCATCTACTAAATATAGAACTGAAAAACTCAGGTAATCGAAAAATATCGTCTATATCAATGTGAAGCGCAAACGATCATGAGGGAAGCGTATCGAACCTTCACAAACAACCCCAAATCTACTTCATCAAAGAAAGTTATGCTTTCATTTCGTTAGAATTCAGAGGTTGTCGTCTTTCATGAGCTTCTTCCTACGGACAGGAACAATAATTCAGATATGTCCTGTGACTAGCTAGACAATTTAAACGCAGTGATACACCAGAATCCCCCTGCACTTTGTTATGGCAAGGTCATTGTCTTTCATCACGACAATGCCATACTACATGCCCCTTTGAAGTAGCGGCAGGATTTACAAGGACTTAGCGAGGAAGCTTGCCGCGCCCTCCATATTTTCTGAATTTACGATTTCAGATTTTCACCAGTTTAAGTCTTTTTAATATTCTACATGCAAATATTCATTGAATGGTTAGACCTTTAACTATGAAGACTATGAAAAAAATCACTAGAAGAGTTTTTCGCCAGTAAAGACAGGAAATTCTTTGAACGGAGGATAATGATCAGCCCAGAAGACAGCAGAAGATACAGGAACGAAACAGTAATTGAATAAATAGCTTCGTTCTTAAAACTTGTATCTTATTTTCGCTTTAAAAAACGAACGGACTTTTTCGCCAGTCCAATATATAAATAATCAAGGCATATTATTGGGCACTATACTAAGATACGTGATTACAATCCTGATATGTCTCGTACTCTGCTACGCATGTTCCATCACACTTTAAGCAATAGTACAAGGCCCAAGGCTGGCATTCTTTATAGCATTAAGCATAACAAACAAGTAAAGATGTTAGTGAAATGTCTATTTCGACGGCTGATATAATAAAGTAGTGAATTTATGAATCGATAATGACGTTGACAGTAATGTTGAATGACGAAAGTGAAGTTTAATTTGATTTTATTTTGAAGCCAAAGCTGAATAGAATGCCAGTTCCATGCAGAGGAAGAAAACAAAATAGAAACTTGGTATATAAATAAAAACAAAATTTAAATATTGATCGTGCCGAATTTGTTTTTATATGTCTATAATATTCTTTGAAATAAAATGCATACATATGATTATAAGACGAAACAAGTCAATATTGATGTGCCATTAACATTCCTAAGGCAAACAGAGCTGCGAATAAATGCAATAACCAATGACCTTTTGAAAATATGCACAAAACAGTGTTGCCTTCAAAAATACCTCAAACATATTCGCATCCCGACATACTTTAATTTCAAATTTCTTCTTCATGCCATCTGTCAAATTTTGTGCGTTTCCTTACTATTTTCGTTTTTATTTTATCGTTTCCATTTTATTTCCAATTCTTCTTTTTCTCATCACCCTTATCCCTTCTACGTCGTCGTTACTTTCCTATTTACTTCAGTCTTTCATTTCACTGTAAATTTTATTAATATAGTTCAATTTTTGTATCACTTCATCCCCATCATCATCATCATCATCATCATCATCATCATCATCATCATCATCATTATCATCATCATCATCATCATAATTATCATCATCATCATCATCACCTTCTTCTTCTTCTTCTTCTTCTTCTTCTTCTTCTTCTTCTTCTTCTTCTTCTTCTTCTTCTTCTTCTTCTTCTTCTTCTTCATAATCGACATTATTTTAGTTGCAATGGAATCCGTTTGTCCATTTTGCTAGTTTTTTTCTCTCCTTATTTTGCTCTATCCATGTTGTTTTAACATTTACCAAACTGCCCTGTTGATTTTTTCCCAATCGATTTGTATATTATCATAATGCATTCATTATTACTATCATTACTAGTTATATGTATCTTTTAACTTATTCACATCATTCTTCTGCTGTTTCATGTCTGCATAGATTTAGTTTTCTAGCACCGCTTGTTTCATTGATATTCCAAATTGTCTTCATTCATCGATATTTTACTCCCTTCACTTTCATGCGCATCTTCATCTTCATCTTTTTCTACAAATATTTTCTTTCCTTCCTGATCTTATTCGATAACGCTTTCTTCTCGATCACAATTTCAACATGTAACATATTTTAGAAATAGTCTATCGTTTCCTCCGCATTTCGATCTTACCTTCTTACTCTCATAAATGTATCTATTATTCTTTTTAACTTTTCTTCTATGAATTCTTTTCTGCTTCCTGTATTCCATTTCCTATTTCCATATTCTCTTTTCATCTTTCATTCTCTAAGTATTAATATTTCTTTCTGTCTTTTATTTTCTCCATTCGTTCTATTCTTTCTATATTGTTTTCCTTCTTAATATTTCACGGATCTCTGTCATCTTTGATTTTATCTCACATGTTTCTTTTCATCCCACTTTATCTCTTCATCTCTCTTACTTCAACCTGATCAATAGAAAATGACACGTTTGTCAATGTTTTCACAATCAAAGATCCTAGAATAACAATCCAAAGAAAACGAATTGTCTTGTGTCACATTGCTTTGTTTATTCATCTTAGATATTTCAATATTGCAACATTACTTGTTATTGTAGTTTTTCAAACTCGTGATTGATATTTCCATGGAAGAAACACAGGCAGGACACAAACGATGTGAATAGCTGAAATAAATGCCTTGCAGTATTTATTTACTTTCCTCAAATTTCTTGAAATATCAGCATTCTTGCATTTGCTGTTCATACCATCAAATAAGGTAAAATATGCTGCTGTTTCACGCTGGGCATAGTTGAAGCAACCGTATATTAATTTACATAAATATATAGTGTTTTACTTAGAAAAAATCAATATATCCTATTGAAATAATTCACAAAAGCTGAAAGGATTATGATTTGCCGTTGGGAGATCAAATTCCATTCTACTTTGTCATCTATGTTCCCAATTTTCATATTTGTTAATAGAATATATGCTAACAAATATATAAGATATTGAAGAAAAACGATTTTGGTTACGAGACTGTACCTTTGTTGCTAAAAAACAAAAACAAATATCTTGACTTAATCGGTGATTCTTGTTGATTGTAACAGACCTGATTATATTTCGTATATCAAGCGAGCTTGCTGGCAGGAGAAGGGAAGATAAATCACCGAAGATATGAAGAGAAAAAAAATCGTGTTGAATTAGATATTCCTTATTTCATAAAAGTACAGAAACAATGAAATTTTCCTTAAAAGTTTTGAGAGACTTGTGTTCGTATTCATATATCTATTGTAGAAGGATGGAGATTATTGCTGTTAGTTTTAATAATGATTTCTAATATATTCAAATAATTACATGTTTTAAGGGATAAGTCGAGCAGTACTAAATTTGCATAATTATTTAGTTTCGATTGATACTGTAAAAGTTATATTTACTTACATTTCTGTAAATCGGTGACAAAGAAAAAAAAGCATAGACAATAATTGCAGTTTACTAGCTGTACATCAGTACGAAACAGGTAATAAATCCAAGTATGAGATACAATTTAAATTTTAGCTATATTAAGAAGAAAAACAATTGCCTAAACACCTTAAACCATTCTTGTTCGATGTTATACAGTATAAATTATCGAGCGGGAGAAATACTAAATAATACTAAAAATATAAAACTAATGCATCTACTGTTTAATGTAAAAGAAGAAAACTTATAGTCAGCCTGAAAATATTAAAATTTTGAATTTGTGTGCATTGGATTCTGATTCCAGATGGCTATAATAAAATATTGCCTTTCATCAATGTATTATCTAATGATATATAACGCATGTGGTATTGAGCAAATCAAAGAATTTTCTGCTGGGATAAAACAAAGACACAGTATAATCCTCGAAGAAAAAATGGTTATTGGATTTTAAATGACTGATGTCGCCTCTCAACTGCTCTGCATATATGTAGTAATAGTAGCATTCCAATTTCGGACATTGGTTAAGCACCTACATGTCCATGGATAATAGCAAGAGGAAAACTATGCATTACAAACGGATCAATATTCACGAATAGCCTTAGCCGATTAAAAATGAAACCATTTTTTACATTAGCTAAGTCGAATCAATACACAGTGATGTATCACACATGAATATTTTCGTGTCTTATTATTATAACGACATCCGTTTCTCTTGATTTTGGTAAATAGACATCCAATCCCAGTCTTTGATTTGCTTCTCGATTAGACTACGTCTCAATACCACATGCACTATATACCGATTGATATACTCTATGTATCAGAAGGGGTATTTTCTAGGGTGACAGCTTCTACCACCACCACTACCACCACCACCTCTACTACTACTACTACTACTACTACTACTACTACTACTACTACTAACTACCTACCTACCTACCTACCTACCTACCTACCTACCTACCTACTTACCTACCTACCTACCGGCCGACTGCTCTAGGTGATATATTACACTTTACATGCGCGCACGCACGCACAGACACACAGGCACACACAAACACACACACACATACACATGGTGTGCATATGTATATGTATTTCTGTATGTCTATTTAATAGAATACATGTATAAAGAGACAGACAACTAATATCAAGTCAGATGATGACATTTATATATCTAAACATTGACACAAGACGAAGGTGGAATCGGATGTTAGATAAAGCTAGTCATCGTAGGCAAATAGCAATGGCTGATGAGGAGAAAAAAGTTCATGACTGAAGGCAGAGACTGAAGGTCTCATATTGGCTGCTCAAGGTCAAGGCTTGCTTACCAAAATCTACCAGGCTAAAGTTCTTCACAACGGTTCTGACCCTAAATGCAGATTGTGCGAAAAATGTGAGGAAGCAATAGACCATTTAGTCTTGGGATGTCCTATACTGAAACCAAACGAATACAAAAATCGATGATATATAGTCATTAAAGAGAGAGAAGAAAATACTTGTACCATAATAGATATGTGCACCCACTGATAAAAATATGGCTGTAAAGGAATTTGATAATTTCAGCAAATATAAGGGCATGGTGGAAATGGTAATACAAAATATGTGTTGTCTTAATTCGAGACATGTTATTGGGAGCCCTAGATATGATAAGAAAGGGATATCTGGAACATCTAGATAATATCCCAGGAGAAACATGCATCAGAGAAATTCAAAATATTGTGCTGCCAAGTATTGCTCACATCCTTAGAAAAAGGCTATCACATGGAGATATACCGCTACTGCCCCTGCAACATGCCCTCCCCAAGCTTTCGGTCATATTGCAACATCTTATATCCTACACTCGCTCTAGGACGCTGACTGTGTCACGGCGAGTGACTGTAACAAACATACAGATTAAAAGTAAATATTATATTATTAATAATAATAATAATAATAATAATAATAACAGCAACAACAACAACAATAACAACAACAACAACAACAACAACAATAATAATAATAATATGGAAGAAGAATAGTCATTCTATGTATCAGAAGGGGTATTTTCTAGGGTGACAGCTTATCTCCGCTGTTTTTCGTTCTTTCCATGATACCCATGAACTTAGAGCTCAGGAAAATGAACGAGGGTCACCAAATAAAGGAAAAGTCCCAAACAATCAACCACCTCCTCTTCATGGATGATTTGAAACTATATGGCAAAGATGAGACACAAGTGAATTCCTTTGTGAACACGGTCCACAGTTTTAGTACTGATATTAGAATGGAATTTGGACTCAAGTGCGTAGTAATCTACCTAAAAAGAGGAAAGATCCAGTCCCTAGTAGAGATAGAATTACTGAATTGTGAATTGATTAAGCAAATTGAAACGGATTGACAAATTCATTCACAAGGTTTTGGTCGGCCCGAAGTTAGAGTAAAAGACACTTGCACAAGGTGCCATGCAGTGGGACTGAACCCGGAACCATGTGGATGGTAAGCAGTCTGCTTACCACACAGCCACTCCTACACCTATATGTATATTTGTTGTTTGTGTATTTATGTGATTGTGTGCATAATTTGTAATGCACCACTTTTCCTTTGAACCATAACAGTCGCAGTTGAATTGTTTACTCATTATTGTTACATTTAGTTGTCCCGATGTGTGAATTAGTCTACACTACTGTTTGTACGAGTCACGTGTTATTTTCATAGACCTGAAGTATTTCCTAAATTAGGTTTAAACGTGAAATAGGATTTCACTGATAAAGCATACTTTATTGCATTGCGTCGTGTTTCTTTTTTTTTTCTTTATCTTTAGTACATTCTAACATGCTCTTTTGTTGTACAACGTCCAGCGCTACATATCTAACAACAGATATAGACATTTAATGGTGAAATATCGTATGACTGCCACTGAATGCAGAAAGCGATTTAATTGACTTTACTTTCCTGAATACTATGAAGTGTTGTGTGAATGGTTGAGGTAAAAAATACCAAAAGAAAATTTCTTGTTAAAATCATTGGCTGTCTGTATCTATTTTACAATTTAATGCAAATTTAAACGGTTTTGAGAATAACGAATAAATTTATTATTTAATGATACATATAATCAATATAATTAACGACATTCCAACTTGGTGCATTTCGTGTTTACATCATTTAATTTCTCAATCAACTTTCAATTGCAAAATGCCAAAATTTAGAATGGCAAAATGTTGAACCATTATGGGTATGTTTTCTAACGTGTTAAGTAATTATTAAACAAAATATCTGGAAATTATTAATATATTTATGTCCTCGTGCTACATCTTTTCTAAGCTTTCGAACAATAAATGTAATTTAATCGCCAATATATAAACATTCCTCGATTACAGTTAAGGGGATATCGGAAAAGAGTGTATTTGTGATGGCTGTAGAAAACAAATAGATAAATAAATAAATAAATAAATAAATAATAATAATAATAATAATAATAATAATAATAATAATAATAATAATAATAATAATAATAATAATAATAATAATGATGACAATAATTCTACTGCTGCTGCTCCTGATGATGGTGATGATGATGATGATGGCAATAACAAATATAATGATGGTAATAACAATAATAATAAAAACGATCTCCGCGTGAAAGTATGTTATTTAATTTAAAGAAGTAAACGGTATTGATTTCCGAGTAACATTGATAATTGTCATGCGTTACAAGCGTACATTTGACGGTAAACAGTAAATTACGTTGATGCTAAACAAAGACATGAAAGTTATAATTATTCCACCCTTTCCAAAACATTGAAATTATAGTATTTTCAGAGATTTTATTGCACAATTAAGATTGAACTGCTCATGAACACGGAAACACAGAACTCTTTAAAAACAGAATAAATACAATAATCTAACCAAACGCAAAATGAAATCAGTAAAACAAAAGGAACCAAAAACTAGAAGCATAGTAATGTTCGCATGTAGTTTCAACTGATGCAGATATCCCTAATTTATATAGAGTTTATATATTAATTTCCAACGTTTTGTGATAAGGAGCGAGACAAACAAACAAAACAATCTAGCCACCTTGATTTGGAAATCATTTGAATATATCGATTTATATAACAAGTAGTAATATTAATAATTCTAACTGCAAATAATTTATAATAAAAGCAAGAGCGAGATTAAAATGCGAAAATTCGACGTAAAGTAGTTAAATATTTCATGCCTAAAACAGCGATTTGTAAAGATAACAAAATCATCCAATAAAACTAAGCTCTGAAACTAAAATAATGAAAAAAATCAAAGGAGGCTTGGAGAGCGCACATAATACATACATCTCACATCTAACACATTTGTATATCATATCAAACATACCATGAATTCTATATTTTTTTTTACATTATAATAAAATTCATTACACTAAATCCCATGTATACACACGCACAGAAATTATTGTGTGTACATAAGTGCGTATATATA
>NC_068981.1:47135527-47137152 GCF_001194135.2 Octopus bimaculoides
ATATATATATATATATATATATATACACACATGCATATATGGGTACAGGACACCAAAATAAACGTAGACATCTCAAGACAGTTACAATATCGGTGATTCTAGGAGCCCTTGCAAACAGAGAACAAGAAATTATTTTAGTATGATCTCTGGATTACCATCCATGCAGGAAGTACAAAAGATTGTCTTAACTGATACGTCACAAGTATTGAGAAGTGCATTATCGATGTGAATTTTCCCCTTCCTCCTTTATATTATCTGTTTACTTTTCTATTTTTTTTCCCGTTTCATGCTTGTCTTCCCACGCTTCCCTATCACATAACTCCGTAAATAAACAATCTAGCGTGTTTGTTTTAATGGCCTACCAATGAATACAGTACGTTTCTCTGCCCTAGATGTCAGGAAGACATTTGGGAAGAAATGTAAACCAAATTGAAAGAAGTTACTACTACTACTACTACTACTACTACTACTACTACTACTACTACTACTACTACTACTATTACAAATAATAATAATAATAATAATAATAATAATAATACAGCTAGCGTTTGTTAACCAGTCGGAATTATAGACCAGACTAGCAATTATAGACCAATAACTTGCTTATCATTACTGTGGAAGTTGTTAACAGGAATGTTTTCAGAAAGCATTTACTAGCACCTTCAGAACCAAATGTTGGTAATAAATATATTGACAATGATGATGATGATGATGATGATGATAACGACGACGACTACGACGACGACGACGACGACGACAATGATGATGATGATGATGATGATGATGATTACAATAATGATATACAGAGAGGCAAGACGTGGTATGAGAACAAACTGAAGAGAGTAAAAGTGTCGGAGACTAGCAGAATTCTTTGGGATTTCCCAATCCAGACAGATCAGGTCAGTGAGCATACAGACTAGATCTAGTGGTGGTGGACAAGATTCATCACATATGCTATATTGTTGACGGTGCATGCCCCTTGTGAAAATATAGATAGATAGATACAACCCTCTTAAGTACGGAATAGCCCGGCTCTGCAAAAAGAAGGTGAAGATAGTGCCAATTACTCTTGGGTCGTTAGGAACAGTATGAGAAGGCATCAAGAAGTATATAAAGGAAATTGGAATAGAGTGCCCAGTAGAATTGCTACAAATGTCTTGCCGCCTTTGCATGCCCAGAATAATCAGGTAAATATTAGATAGCTGAAAAGAACGAATATCATGGTGCTGTTGGCAGCTGGTAGTAAGCCCGCTACGCATGCAGGACTCCAGGAACTCTAACAAAACCAGTTATAATGAGAAAATAATGCTGCTGCTGCTGCTGATGATGATGATGATGATGTTGATAATAATAATAATAATAATAATAATAATAATAATAATAATAATAATAATAATAATAATAATAATAATAATGGCATGGAAAACCTCTCAATGGCAAATACCCAAAGAGAGCGAATAATGCAGATATTGACAAAGCCCTTACCCACCAATGGTTAATGGCCTCTGGCTTGAAATCAGAAACAGAGGGGTTTATCATAGCAGCCCAAGTTCAATGCCTACCTACAAAGAACTACCAGGCCAACATATTAAAGAACGGCAGCTCCCCATTATGTCGTATATGCC
>NC_068981.1:47137843-47142241 GCF_001194135.2 Octopus bimaculoides
TACATGAACTTCTAACTTGTTGTCTCTTGAGGTCTCTGGGTGAGACTTGGATACAACTTGTACAAATGCAAAACAAAAGTCAAACATAAAATAATAATAATAATAATAATGATAATAATAATGTGTCAAGGGAGGAGTTCAATGCAACACTAGCATGAAGGGAAATAAAGGAAACCTTAGGTACAAAGTATTGGTGGCGAAATAATTTCTCCACAATATATCAATTAAAGCAACAAACACTGCACGTGAAGAATTCTAGACGATCACCACAATTGAACATGTAACCCAGTTACTGAAAATATTAAACAACTGCAAAGCACCTGGACACGTTAGAATTCTCAATAGGGATACCTTTTCTCTTTGATCATATTTGGGACAATGTTAAACAGGGCAGGGCCTGTTGAGAAAAGAAAATGTGTCGCAGTGTACCTATATGTTGCAATCCTGAATTAGGCGGAGGACCTATGGCCCGTGGTTCCAGCCTTGGATGAACCTTGAAGCTAATGTTCAGGAAGTTTGGGCAATGCAGGCGGTATATTCTCCACATCGTGCAAATGATGTACTGCTCAGGGCAGTGCTGGAGAGAGTAGAGTTTCAAGGCTTTAAGGCGGTCCTAGTAATCGAGATCAGTCATGCCCTTAATTCGTTCAATTAGTGCCCTCTGGGGTGATTCAATTTTCGAGATGTTTTGTTTTGTATGGGAAGAATACAGAAGGCAGCAGTATTCGAGATGTGATCGTACAAAGGAGGAGAAAAGTGGAATGACGACACCTAGTTTTCTGCACCGGAAGGTTCTTAAGATCCTGGAACTCATCCTACGAGCTATATCGACCTTATTGTTGATGTGGGCACTAGTAATATAATGGAACAAATCACTCAGATATAGAAAGTTCACCTTTTGGAAGATGATCTAAAGCAACAACAATGCGGATATATACGAAAAATGACTCAATAGGATACCATTAATTCTCCCACGCAAACTCCAGATCAAAGCCGTTACAGATGAACCTGAGACACAAAGATGCCACTGGGAAAGAATGGTACTGGAAAACATGAAGATGGAAATAGAAGTCCTAAAATTAACGATTCATGTTAATAAAGTAATATCCATCGATGAAGATATCAACCAAAAAATTGTCAAAATGACTCAAGGCCTCGACCTAGAAACGATCTCCAAACTATAGAAAGAAGATTGTGAGAAAGAAGAACTGAAATAACTCCAACGCTGATAAAAAAAGCCCTACTTGGTTCTCCAACCATGAAACTGTCTTTCAAACAGAGTACGCTTCCAGCAACCCTTTCCTGAAAATAAGAAAATGAAAACAACACTCAAACAAACATTCATACCTATCTAAAAAAAAAATGGAACCATCGCCCATACCAACGAAAGAATACAAGAACTAACCCTAACTTTGTAACCCACCTGCAAAACAACACCGGGAGCACCTCAACTTCAAACAGGGAAATGAAAAATCACTACCCACAGCATAGACATTGCAACCTCTCCGCCATAAGGAGTTACCAACGAAATTTTCGTTCCAGTAATCTACTAAACAACGAGCACTTACCACAAGCACTTACCACACGTAATAATTACCAACGACGGTCCCCTAAAACACCAAATTTGGACATGGGATATAGGGACTCACCTTTCAATACCACTCCAAGTTCCCGTACCATAAATCACAACAGAGTACTCCGCAACAACAAGGAAGAAATACATAACAGTTACGATCCCAATCACCTCCATAATTTTTTAGACTCAACACGCAAACACAGAGGCCCGAGATAGCAGCAGAGAGACAGGAGGAACGAAAAGTGATAAAAATCATCAATCTACTCATAAAGAACTAACAGTAAACCAAATCAACATACTCTCCAAAGGGCTCAAGCTTACAACTACCCCCAGCGCCCCAACTACAACGAAATGAAATAAGACGTCGCGGAATTCTGTACAAAATTACGACTCGCTGAGTAACTTTTAGATACCCTCTTAAAAACATTCCTCATGCATATCAAAAGCTACAGAAGGAACGTCCTAGACCTGTTCAATCACCTCCCTAAAACAATAAACCAAAATACCCCACTAGTAACCTTCGATGTAGTCAACATCTATTCGAACATCTCCCATAGCTTATGAATAGCGGCAATACAATTCTGGCTAGAGAATTCCACCAATGAAATCCAACATCGCATCAAAAGAGAATTCGTGATAAGGGCTAAAATTCATCTTGGAGAATGACCACTTCAAATACAAATTCTATCGACAAAAATCAAGGACTGCGATGAGTTGGAGAATGCCCCCCTCATTTGCCAACCTAGTCATGGATATCTTGAAATCAGTCTTTATCGTAAGGTACTAGAAAAATACGGCAACCCATTCTCCCTCTATATAGAAAATAACTGGAAGAGATATCTGGATGACTGTTTCACTCTTTAGCAAGAAAGTAGAAAGAGATTGAAAGAATTTCGGGCAATTATAAACGGACTTAACGGAAACATTGAATGCATGATGGAATACAGCCATCAACAACTTCCTTTTATGAACATCCTCATTAGGGAATCTAACAACAAAATAGAAACGAACTGCAATCAATATCTACCGTTCAACTCATGCCACCCCAGACACACTAGAATGAATATCCCTTTCAACCTAGCAAAAATGATGTGTACTATAGTTTCTAATACAAGCACCAAGGACACAATACTACATGAACTAAAGGATAGACTCATCACCAGGGACTACCGACTATCACTAATTGATATATGCTTTCAACATGCCCTACATCTCAACATCCATAAGCTCAGACATCTCAAATTAAAGAAGGATTTACAACCAAAAGCCCTACCATACTTTTCCACACAATCCTCTTAACAATGAAGTCCTCAACTCCATCCTTCAGAATATATCCCTACTAAAATGGGACCACAGAATGAATTCAATCCTCCAAACGCACACCATCATAAAGAGCAAAAGACAGCCTAAATCTATGAAAAGTATCCTAACACAAATCGAAGTACGCTCAACAATATCACTGAAGCTGTCAGGAAAAAGAATGAGGAAGAGGTGGTATATGCGTGAATCTAATTGAGGGATCATATTTCTCTTTTCAACAGGGTCAACGTTTCACAGTGAAAAGCAACTTCACGTGTGGTTCGGAGTACCTAATATATGTATTAACTTGTTCTGTGTGTCGAGAGCAATACATAGGCCAAACCAAAAACATTCTACGTTAAAGGATGGCTCTACATAGATTTCAGATCAAAATTCGGAAATACAGAAAAATATTCAGCGAACACATCGACAGTTGCGCTAATAACAAACAAACAAGCTATCAACTCAGGAACATGTAATCAGCATATCAGTAAAGTGTCATACTTTATCACAAAACACAAACTTCTTTTGAATGCCTCCACCGCAAATTAGAAGTGTCTTAGAATAATACCCACGCAAATATTAAAAACGATATGTTCAGAAGAGTCACTACACATGAACGTCTTCAGAACAATTCCAATCATTACTATTACAAGTCACTTTCGGTCACTTGACCATTGAAGAGGATTCTACCAACTACTACTACTGTCAAACCACCCCCGCATTCTTCTTCTTCTTCTTCTTCTTCTTCTTCTTCTTCTTCTTCTTCTTCTTCTTCTTCTTCTTCTTCTTCTTCTTCTTCTTCTTCTTCTTCTTCTTCTTCTTCTTCTTCTTTTTCGCCGCCTCCTGTATCAACTGTTACTGCTATTTAAACAATCAAAATCAAACGTTCATATAAATATTAAGACTACTGCTATTTGCTGCCCACTAACTAGAACTCACATGAGTTGAAAAGACAGCTAGAGATAGGCAGATAAAAGGAAAATGACACTTGCATTTGAAAACTATGGAAATATTTTTTTAAACATTTTATTTAATTTTTCCACAATTTAATAGATTTTCATGCTTTATTCTAAGTTGAAAAAGTCGCAAAAACTGAAACCGGTATTACAATGTTCTTCATGATAAAATTAATCTAACATTTTCTACCTGACCTAATTTCCATATACATGTCAACTCGATTGTTCCTTATCGGCATTCTCCATATATATATATATCTGTAGTATAATATGAGACAATTATTCGGATGCCATAGTAAAACTCCGATTTTCAGATCTTGGAGTGGAAATCTGCTCATGCATCTCGCCGGTTATCAAGACAAACGAAAAATGGTATGAAAATGACCGTTAAATAAAGTGCAATTACTATGAATATTACCGTTATGAAGACAATCAAAAGTGCTACTAAAATGACCGCTAAATAAAGGGAAAAAACACGCACACCCACACACACGCCTATATGTGCACATATATATGCAGCCATACATATATATGTATCTATATATCTATATATATATATATATA
>NC_068981.1:47142638-47142979 GCF_001194135.2 Octopus bimaculoides
ATACATACACACACATATATATATATATATGTATATATATTTAAAACAAATAATAAATGTGCAGATGGCACTCCGTCGTTTACGACATCGAGGGTTCCAGTTGATCCGATCATCGGAACGGTCTGATCGTGAAATTAACGTGCAAGTGGCTGAGCATTCCACAGACACGTGTACCCTTAACATAGTTCTCCTGGATATTCAGAGTGATACAGTGTGACAAGGCTGACCCTTTGAAATAGAGGCACAACAGAAACAGGAAGTAAGAGTGAGAGAAAGTTGTGATGAAAGAGTACAGCAGGGTTCGCCACCATGCCATGCCGGAGCCACGTGGAGCTTTAGGT
>NC_068981.1:47144393-47145967 GCF_001194135.2 Octopus bimaculoides
TATATATATAATATATATCTGAAAGTAAAATATAATCTTGCTTGCTTGCTATGTTACACAGACAAACAGGAGCATCATAGGTAAATAATATGAATTACGTTCCACCGGAAATGGGAATACAAATGAAACAAAGCAGGATACGCGTAAATCGGACAACGGGTTCTTGGGGTGTTTGTGGTTTTATGGTATATATACCCAAATCGCTGCATGTTGGGGAATACTCCGAAAACAACTTAATCCTGAAAGGGAAGAAATTCTAAACTTTGGATTAGATACCTTAGTGATTTTAACTTAATACTGAAAATATACAAATTGTTTTGTACAATAAATGTTTGTATTCTTGCTTTTGTTGAATTATATTTTAATCATATAATAATATTTTTGAGTGAGTGTGATTTCAGAAATGTAAGTTGATTGTACAGTAAGCTTTTTATATTTTACCATTCTTTAAACAGATAATATTTTAATGTTTTTAAAAATTGTTTTCAAGGAATACATTTACAAAATTTTATTCTTTTTTTTTGCGTATTTAAAAATATTTTAAAATGAAAATTACTTTAGAATTATGGTAACTATTTCGTAAGAGACCCGTTCGTAGCCACGGTGCCAATTTTTTTTTTTCCATTGGATTTTTGTGAGTGCATTCGACGTATCTCACCTCCAAAGAATTGGCTGCTATTTCTAGCGTACCCTGCAACCATGTAACAACTATTGCGATAAAGGACCCGAAATGGCTGTTAGATGGTCGAGGGGCGTGTAAGAAATTGCCGCCAAATCTTTCTTTTTCTAGGGAAAGGTGCCGTGACTAGTCAAATCAAAGACAGAAAGAGAGAATGAGAGGAAAAGGTGGAGAAGCAAAAGGGTGGGAGACAAAAAAGCAACGAAGAAAGAGGGCGTATTAGCTAGTGGCCAGAACAGAGTAATAGGAGGAAGGGAGAGGTGAGAAGGGAGAGAGGAAAAGATGAGCGGGCAAGGAGTAAAAGAGTGTTAGGTATGTTTCTAGGGGTGGTGTAATAAAGCAGTATTAAGGGATGGGTGCCGAAATTGTAGAGAGAAGGTAAGGGTGGGGGGAAATGTAAGTGTGTATTGGTTTTGGTATCAAAAATTGAGGTGGAATGAAGAATATAAAGGAGTGAAACGTGCTATAAATACCCATGTATGGTAGGTTAGTAGGAAAAGAAATATAGAATGTATGTGTGAATATGTATACATACATACGTAGCCACACATGGATATATACATTTAAATACTTCAATACATACACACGTATAAGGCTCATGTAACTTCACGCGCATTTACACACATGCATACTTATTTGTATCCATTTTTGTATATATAAAAACGCATGCATACAGACACACACACGCATATACTCATGTATGTGTATATATACTCACACGCACGCACACACACACACACACAACACGGGCACGTAGGTGTACATATATATATATATTTATATACCCACATACAAATCGCTACTTATATAAAATATTTATACACGTGCTCATATATACTCACATGTACCCGTTTGCATCCTCATATATATATATATATATATATATATATATATA
>NC_068981.1:47148030-47149049 GCF_001194135.2 Octopus bimaculoides
AATATATTGGTATATACATATATATATATATATATTCTTTTATGTTTCAGTCCAATGACTGTGGCTATGCTGGTGCAGTGCTATATATATATATATATATATATTTATATACATATAACTATGTATTATTCAGTAAGTGCTGTGCCTGGTCACAAACATGTAAGATATATTTCCTATAATAGATACACGCAGATGCATATGTGTGTATCTCTGTGGGTGTAGGTGTGTGCGTGTGTTGTCGAACTGAATTGCTGAATTGTTTCTCTTTCATGATTCTTACACTTCCATAATTTATTCGATAGCATTTCACTACAGAGACGTGAAAGTACATGCATGTTTTGCACGTGCTCAGCTGAAGTGATTATCTACAATACAATATGCAAATTTACGTTTATGATTCTGACAAGTGAATTCATAAATGCAGCAGTACGTCTCCTCTTAATGCTTTAATATGCATTGGGATTCCTAGCAAGTTTGTACATCATGGTTAATATTCACTGTGAATAGTGTAATGCGTTTGACAAACCAGAACAATAGTCTCAATTTATCAGACGATGTACGCAATACAGAAATGTCATGTAATATATTAAGAATTTAGTGTCTATATTACGTGTATTAAATATTTTATATCAAAGAAATCAATCTAACTGTATGAAGCATTCAACAATTTGAAGATAAAGTTAGGTACACTAGGAGTTTGTGAAGCACAATTTAGCACTAATAGACCAGACATCTAATAAAAGTTAAAAGAGTCACATATATAATGTCTAATTATATAATATGGGTCGAGGAATTTTAGATGTTCTGCTACATTGGGATGGGAGAAAAATATCAATTTGATTGAGAGACTATTTAACATAATGTTAAAATGAGGAACCACATATACAGTTTCTCTCTCACATACATACACACAGACACACAGACACACAGACGCACAGACACACAGACACACACACTCACATATATGTATATATGTATGTATGTATATATATATATATATATATATATATATATATATA
>NC_068981.1:47149280-47159254 GCF_001194135.2 Octopus bimaculoides
ATATATGATAAAATGAACAGATTAGACCTAGTAGCTTACTGGAAAGTGACACTCACCTTCACTCTTTTTGTTATGTATACTGTAAATGAGAAACAGAATACGAAATATACGAAAATTTACATTAATGATTAGAATTGTTTTGACACATATAACATCGATCCCTTATGCGTGGGATGCTTAAGAACCGGTTCAGGTGTATCCGACAGTGGAGATGTATGAATTTGTTTGATAAAAAGATATAACTCGTTAAAATAACATTTCTTTAACGTATCTTCTCATTTTGTATAAAGAAAAGAAGCAAATTAAAGGATGTAGTTTTATTAAAAAGGATCAATAATAAAATATGTACAAATGAAAGGAAGACGCAATGCAGCGAAAAAGTATTAAAAACAACAGTTAACAGATATGGATGTATAAACCCTCTCGCGTAGATTGTATGGCGCATATATATTCGCTCATAGAAGCTTCCGCGAAGAAGCAAGCTTACGCACACGTGTGGTTTAGTGCACGTACGTTCACACATTCATGTATGTATGTCTATATATACATATAGAAATACTTGAAACCACTTTATTTAAATATTCTGTCATATTTTTCCAGGGCCTTATCACTATTCCTTAGCTTCTGTTTTCAATTTCACTGACCGACATTAGGTAGAACTTCTTCCCAAACTGATGCGGCTGTATATAGATAATTAATACAGATTTAAAAAGATCAATGTAAACGTCACTTCCACCGATTTCTACGATTTATATAGTGTCTTCTCTTTTGCATTGCTATAGAAAACATGAAAACATTTGCACTTCTTTGAAATGTTTGTACTCGAAATGTACTTTCAAGTACTGTCTCCTTCCTATTGTAGAGAAAAGTATACTCGAGGTGATCTTACATGTTGCTCATCATAGACTTTGATTTCTCTAGCGCTTCTTTCGTTTCCTCTATGATAAATTCAGCTTGACACATTCGGTATCGACGTTCTGTTTTTCTACATGAAGCTTGCATTTTCTATTTCAATAGTTTCTCACATTCATTAGTTTCTTCAAGTTGACTCTGTGATTCCGTCTTCAAGCATTTTATTGCTTTGTAACGCCGAAGACCTTGACGTATCCGTTTTTTCTATTCATCGAGATGTGTCCGTCGATTTCGTTCTAATTTCATCGCTCTAATTTTTTGCTCGTAGCAAGCAATGTTTACTACCGTAGCTGAATATCACTACGACTGATTCATCTTCAAATACTCATTGTTTGTAAACCAGGATTTAATAAATCTTATTTCCCTGCTGAGCGTTGAAGTTTATTCAGATTCATTTCTTCTCAATTTATTCATTGCACACGATGCTCTGAATTTATAGACTTTGTGCCCATGTCGATGTAACTAAGTGATCTTTACTTTGATTTCTTTCCAAAGTTTTTAAACACAAGGCTAATCCTGCTACTCGTAACAGACGTTTCCAATTCAAATTTCTCATCATAACAGTATAAGTGGATTTGTAATATGTGTACTTTATCTAGGTTATCTTATACTTCATCATCTTCTTCGCTGTTACATGTGGATTTATTTGTGTGGAGTGTCTTGAGTGCAGACTTTTGTGAGGGTCAGATATTTATTACCCTGTGTGATGAAGACATTTCCGATGTATATTCATGAAGAATGATACTACACATGCAACCTTTTCTCTCGCCCTCTCTGCCTACTCATTTTCACGAAATTCCATCTATTCCGCTAGCATTTGTTTCTTCCACTCGAGGTATTTTGCAAAGTTCTTGCACGTGGCAAGATTGTTTTACTATTTATGACTATTTGCGATTCTTAACAGATGCTAGTCGCTCCTAATTCGATTTATGGTGACAGAGCGTATCGATTACACTAATGGGAGACACTGCTAATCCGTCTGCCTTGTTATAACTATTATATGACGCTACTCTGCTGGTTGAGTGAGCAAGACATAATTTCCTCTACAGGTTAGATAGGTTTCAACCTCAGCAAAAACACAATGTGCCAGTTTATTTGAGACAGTTTATATGCAGTATCGGTATTCCAAGAGTCTTCCAGTTCGGTTTTTTAAGATGATATCAATGATACAGTGAAGAGAATCTTTGAATTGGTTTCTATCATTCTGTAAAGAGAATATTGGGAAAGCTGGGTGGACACTTCGTTCCGTTAATTTATTTGTCAATGTGCACACTGATATGAGTCCCTTTCAGAAAAGAAAATACTAGATACCAACTCTAGTTCTATTGGACAATTATTAAAAGCGTTGGGTTATGACTGTGATGACTGAAATTCATTTATTTTGCGTTGATAATGATTGCTCATGTATTCAAAGAGCATGATCTAGGCATTTTCACAACTGTTATACAACAGTCAACTGTGTAATCTGAATCTTTATAACGTATATCATGTTTTATAATCATAATCTTGTGGGTCATAATCAATTGAGTCGTACGAGTCATATAAAAAAAAAACATATCTTCTCAGGAGCTTTAACTGCGAACACATAACATGTTTCACTGTAGCTTCTTTTCTGCAGGTGCCAAGTGCATATTGTTTTTTAATCGCATTGTATTGGTTGATCGCTCTTCTCCTATATGCTACAGGTTTTTACTCATCTCATCCCGTTTGACTGTTATATTGCTGTGATTTCTATTGGTACCATAACTTTCTGAGCCTTGGTAGTGAGCGCTGAGAAGCATATATCACAGCTACCACCTCTTGGTTGGCTCCAGGCTATACAACAATAATTGCAACACACCATTTTCGTTTAGCTTCCAACTCACTTTACTGGCCTACACAAACAATATGACCCACAGAATCCAACAACAGCATATACCAGGGAGTTTGTATTATCATTGATTCCTCTTTCATTGATGCTAAAGCTTTTGTAAATCCGCTTTCTTCACAATCAACTAACATACATAATAATTCTCACTCTGCCGTCAACATAATTTCATATATTTCTAGATGTTGTAAGAATCTCATTTCAAGGTAATTGTCATAACATGAACTATCCTATCAAATCACATTTGACAATGGAATTTAGGACATGTTACATCAAATGGACTTCTCATTAGCTCGAAGTGCATCGTTTAGGAGTACATACTAGAGAAAAGACAACACGATTGCTGGAATTATCTTCCTACCAAATTTGATCTGATCTCGAATTATAGATAAACCGATATTTCTAGGTTTGGGCATGCGGTCGATTTTACTGGAATATTTCTTGTAAACTCGCCAGGAGAGTTGTCTTATAACATTCTTATTTCCATTATGGCGGTAATGTCATACATAAAAGCAGACACTAATGGCAGTATTAAGTATCTACTTCTATTCACTGCTTCGCAACAGCTACTTACATCTCTCATTATCGACTATATCGTCTTCACGAATAGTAGCGGAGAAAAGTTGATCTATCTATCTATCTATCTATCTATCTATCTATCTATCTATCTATCTATCTATCTATCTATTTATCTATCTATCTATCTATCTATCTATCTATCTATCTATCTATCTATCTATCTATCTAGCTGTCTGTCTTTTTGTCTATCTATCCGTCTGTATATCTGTCTGTCTATTGCATTATAGTCACGTATGTATGTTTGTATGTTTGTGTGCGTGCGTGTGTGTATGTATTACTACCTCCATACACAAACACACATGTATCTACACATAGATATACACTCATACGCGTAAACAAACGTATATATATGCACGTGTGTTTGTATTTATGTGTGTGCTTGTGTGCATGTCAGTATGTATGTATTTATGCATATTTGGATGTCTGCATTTGGGTGAAACTGTCCGTCTTTTACTTATTTCTCAAGAAACGTATAGGAAAGGATAAATCATTTTTTTCTTTAATGGTGTTTTCTTCAAAGACATCCACATCCACTCATACACACATACGCATACACACATGAACACATGCACACACACACACACGCACCCCCACCCAGACAATCAAACGCGCTCACATGTTCATGTATACGCATATTATACAGGCACACAAACACACACATGTATCGCCTTCATTATGAATATAAATATTCTAACATACAATACACTCTTTGAAGAAGATACTATATTAGTAAATACATTAGTAAATCGATATAATATTATAAATAAATATTAGTAAATCGATATAAGGGGAGACTAAAAGATAGAACACATACTAGGTAAGCAACATACTTCTAAGTAAGCAAAAATGACATTTCAAATAAAAATTTTGTAAAAATGTACAGTATTTGCAAATTCATTGTGTTTCCGTTCAAATATTTTATATCATAAAACGCATGATCTTACGTGAAAAAAAAAAGAAAGAAATTATCAAAGATATATGATATGTCAACAACGAATATTCACTGTCCTTTAGACTTCATAATACATACATATACAGTTTACCTAACGTATACTTAGGCTATCCTACTCAATCGACGTATGTCATTTATAAATAAGCTTTCCCTTACCAAATATGGTCTAGTGTGTAAAATCTAGCATTCACAATAACAAAACAGATACAATTCTTTTCTCTAGAATATAATCATTTGAGATAATATACGCATACAAACATATAGAAAAAGTTAAATCTTCAGAAATATAGTATCATTCATCACATCTCAAGATGATGTCTACGTCTAATGTGACTTTATGAAAATTAACTTTATATATTTTACACAACAAAATATTATAACTATTATAATTTCTTTTTGTCTGGAATCAATGAATCATTTCTACTGATATTGAATTGTGTTAAATTTCAAAGAATATCTATAGTTGCCGCAATTTTCAAATTATAAATTTTATTCTGCAATTACTTCAAGCATGTGCCAGACATTATATATACACACATACACACATGTACGTATATTTCTGTCCGTGTTTGAATTTTTATATGTATGAATATCTACATATGTATATATGTACATTATTTGTCATGAAAACAGGAAATAAATGCTTAAACAGGAATGATAAAAATGTTGCCATGTGCAGTGTTTGTGTATATTCAGATGTATTGCTCCACAATTTGTTTACTGTATTGTTTTTAATTACAATATGTGTTAAAATATCTGCGTATTCGAGACACAAAAATGTTCTTGCCTTCCGATAAAGTGAAAATACAATATTAGTATAGACTAATATTTATAGTAAATAGAGAAGTAACAGGTTGGACTAATAAATAGTAATGAATCGGCAAATATGATATCTCTATGCTTTGATGCATTTCGATATTGATATTGAATAGATTTTTAAGCTAGGACACATGTTCGTATATATACAGATATACAAACATAAATACACAAGCATAAACATAAATACACAAGCATCATCTACATAGATACAAACTAAAGCACACACACACACACACACACACACACACACATACAAACACACACACACGCACGCACAAATTTGTACATGTATCAGTCCTTCTCAAGTGAGGATGACTTTGTAATATTTGCCATGTTTTATGTTCATATGTAGTTGCGAGCTGTGATAGACACTTTGTCTGATACCTTGTACTTGATAGACTGGTACAATCAGAATATGACAGCAGGGAAGGGAGGCAACTAAGTCAGCGGACGGTTGATACTCATTTAAACTTGTGTTGATCGAGTTGTCTAAAATAAAGTAACTTCCTTGAGGATACAATGCACTGTCCCGTAATGTAAGTGAAATCATGATTCTAACCGCTGGACCACTCACCATCTTTGAAATGTGCTTGAGTGTGTGTAACCATATATAATTATATACGCACGTGGTCTGCTCAATAAGTATCCGTACTGGTGCCATAGTAACGAAGATAAAGCACGCAGAGTAAAGCTGCTTGGCAAAGATTGACCCTGAACTCTGCTGTGCTTGTGCATTATGTTTTAACGTACCAGCTAACTTCCGCTGTTTACAGCAGTGTATGAAAGGACGGTGTGTAGAATGTGGTGCTCGCATTGACCATGACAGAAAGTTGTCAAATGATACCTACTCGGAGGCTCTAAAGCACTATGAGGTGGTGACAGGAGCTACAATCAACTAGGCTCAATCGTTGGACTTGCAGTAGGTAACTTGGTGTGTGAGACCCGTCACTAAATGCATGAAGCGGTAAAAGTTCTCATGCTTGGTGCCTGCTTTTATTGAATCTCCAGGTGGAAAAGACCTTGGCCAAGGCAGCATGCAGAATGGAAATTCTCACCCAGAAATGAAGCGAGAGAAAGCTGAGTGGTCGAGAGACGTTAACGAACGCCCACCTCGACTCCGTTATATATTACTGCCCAACCTGATTGGTTCTTGTCTAAATACTATGGGACGTCAGCCTTTCACTTTTTTTTAAATGAGCTCTTTTCCCTTGTCAGGGACTAGATTTCTTGTCAATATTCTCTGCATGGAGAGTTTGGGAAGTCGTGGATGTTGATGGACAGATATCAAGCAATACTTCTGCGGCGCATATACATGGACACCATTTGTGACGCTCGTTTTCCCCTGTTCGTCTCATTGCAAAATCTGCACACCAAATCAAGCAAAGATTGAGTCAAGCACTGTACATCTGGAAATGCGTCAAGTATTTATGGGCTTCTGACAGTCGGGCAATGTGTTAGGTGGAAAAGTGGCAGACAAAAACGATAATGTTTTCAGAAAATTTTCGGTATCTATAAAATAAATTAGCTGATCTATCCTGGAGGACATATATGGACAATTTCTAGAAAATTCTGTATTGGTAGTGTTACCAGGATTATTACAGGTTCGAGTTATGATAAAAGTGTTCTGCAAGAATTTGTGCAGTATTTGTGCATTCATTTCTTGTGATGTTATATTGAAAAGCTACTGTCATCTATATCATATTTAAGGTATATAAGTGACCATAATAGCAGTTGAATTGGTGTATTTTCGTCAAGCTTTATTAGGCTACTCAAATTACGTTTTCCCATATTCTTTCATAATCAAATTACTAATTTGGAAGCAGAGACTAAAATGAAAATTATTATTCTGGTGTTTTACGTAAATGAATATACTTAATTAATTAATTACACTAACCTGAAGATGTTCGTATTCTATAGTCAAATGTTTGCGTGACACGAGTTTGAAACTAAATTTTTGAAACTGCCATCGGTTTTGTACCGACCTCTGAGTTTTCACGTAGAGGCGATGCATATACTAAAGGTAACCAACAGAAGGAATATTTAAAAAGATTTATTTGGAACTTATTATCGAATCATTTTATTGTACTTACTGTGTCTTAAGTTAAGACTAAATGTATATATGCACAATTTCAATGTCGGTTTACGATTGTTATGCTAGTAATTTCGATATTACATGTTAAAATATATCATCATAACTTTGAAACTAGTTTTGTTGCCTCCATACATAGAATGCCATATATCTAAATTAAATCAATGTGTACACTGTCATGCATGTTTTACTCCATGCACTCATTTTGTTTCTTTAGAAATAATCATGCAAAATGTGGAGGGGAATGCTACGTACAAGAAGTGATAGACTGGGAAAAACATACCATGATATATTTATTTCTTTTATTCGGTAGATTTAGAAACACTCAAATCCAAGCACGTTTGCACTCGCGCATATGTAGTTACGAACACACATCCATACATAGACATTCACATTCACATACTTACATAATACATATATACATACATACATAATAGATGCATCCGTATGCATATATACATTCATACATATGTATATACATAACTCTAAGCATACACATATAAGCACACACACACACACACACACAAACAAACACACGCACGCACATACAAATAAACTGACACACTGTCGGTTACGACGACGAGGGTTCAAGATCATCCGATGAACGGAAGAGCATGCTCAAGAAATTAAAGTGCAAATAGCTGAGACCTCTACGGAGATGTGTACACGTAACATAGTTCTCAGGGGAATTCAGCGTGACAAAATGTGTGGCAAGGTTTTCAAATAGAGTTACTACTGGAGCAACTTGAAATAAAGTACTTTGTTCAAGTACCCAGTGCATCTCCACGAAATGAACTCACGACCTTACGATTCTAAGCCGAATATTTTCACCACTAAGCAATCCGCATTCACACACACATATATGTTTATGTATGTAATTACGTATATATCTGTACATTCTACACGCTGTGTATGTGTGAAGGTGCGTCGCTTCGTGGTTAAGGCATTCGGCTCACGATCGTTAGGTCGTGAGTTCAATTCCCGGTGGCGGTCTGTATCCTTGAGCAAGACATTATTTCAAATAAATTACGTAACAATCTTCTCTAACCACATTTATCGTATTCGGTTATAATGTCTTGCGGTTAAGCTGGTTCCCACGCATTTCCCCGAAGAGAAGATTACATTCTTATCAACATCACCTATTATTATGGAAGGTATAATTTGTAATCTTCGAAACACATGTTGGAAATAAAAGTATTCAGTTACTATATGCGTTTTACTCCATTTACTAAATTTATATATATATATATATATATATATATATAGCGTTGTACTTGGGGATGGTCATATTGCCAGTTTAGCCAATAAAAACACACGGACTGTATGTTTGGTGTTAATTTGCTTCAGCTTTATATTACATTATATTACGTTAATCCTATTTCGGCCAGAGTTCTTTCGTCACACTTCTGTGACCTCATCAGTGGTCCTTTGCTTTCTTCTTTCTTATGTGTGTCTCACCTTGCTAACTATCAGCCATTTTGTACAATAGGAATACAAAATACAAAATGGCTGATAGTTAGCAAGGTGAGACATACATAAGAAAGAAGAAAGCAAAGGACCACTGATGAGGTCACAGAAGTGTGACGAAATATCTCTAGCCGAAATAGAATTAATGTAATATGATGTAATATAAAGCTGAAGCAAATTAATACCAAATATAGAGTGCGTGTATTCTTATTGGCTAAACTGGCAATATGACCATCCCCAAGTACAACAACATATGTTTCAACACACGATTTCACATTAAAAATCTTGCAAAACAAATATATATATATATATATATATATATATATATATATATATATATATATATATATACATAAATGTATGTTTGTGTGAATGTATATATTATATGTGCGTGTGGGTTTGTGTATGTATGTGTGTATATGTCTGTGAGTATATGTATGTATTCACATATCTATTTACACACTGGTGCACACATACACAGACACCAATGCATATGTACATACAAAGATAGAGAAGGTTTCAATGCTGTCTGGGGAACTTATATTGAAAAGAAAATAACAGCTGATTCTGCAAAGGCTTGTCATTTATAATGTCTGCCAAAAAAGGAAGTTAATAGAAAATCCATTGTCATTGAAGAATCTTGTAATATCAATATATTCTTTACGACTTTTGACACACAATTAGTAATAGTTGATGTCTCATTTGTCAGGAAGTCTTAATGTGTGCTGCGATAGATTCGGGGCCAGCATGAACAGGAGAAGAGACACTATTCAAAACACATACTTTAATGAATTTAGCTCATATTGGGTGCGCTTGAATGAAATGCAGTAGAATTTCATTACCAAATGTAAGCGTACTTAATATGTCTTTCTCTGTTATTTCCTCTGTTGTTTCATAAATTTTCATTCTTCTTTTTCAATTGTTGTTCTCTTCAAGCTTTTTCATTCATTCATGGTTCAATCTGAATAGTTACGACTTATTTTGTCGGGTATTCGGATAGGTCCTGAAGTTCTACATAATTAAGGTTAGCAAATAATGCATACGGAATTATTTCTGTAAACTTAGATTATGTGATAGAATATGAATGACCGACAAAACGTTAGTTACACTTATATTAAAAGGTTATATGTTTATAGCGCATAAATAATAGAACTGGAAGACCATATCGTATATATGAATTACACGCGCACACTATCACACACAGAGGAACACACAGGCACACACAAACACACACACACACACACACACACACACACACACACACACACACACACACACACACACACACA
>NC_068981.1:47163813-47165168 GCF_001194135.2 Octopus bimaculoides
TAAGCAAATAGATCTAGATATAGTCTTACAGATGTTGCTGGGATATTATGGAAATTCCTTCATCAGAGAGGATGTGAGATAGTTAAATAGAGAGAAATATATATAAGGAACATAAGGTGAGTTAGAAAATGCTAAAATAATATTATCATGAAGTACATTTATTACGTGTTTTAGTCTTTGCGATATTTTGAACTATAAGTAAAGCATGATAAACAATTTAATTGGGGCAACATTTAATTAAATCTTAAAAAAAATATTTCCATAGTCTTCTAACGCAAGGGATAATTTCCCTTTCTTTTTTTTTTTTTTGTCTGTGTGTCTCCCATTTTTACTCTTGTGTAGGCTTCGTAGCAGGTGGAAGGTAATTGCAGTCCTAAAAGTATATGAATTCTTGGTTTTGATTGATTAAGCAGCAGTAGCAGCGGAGGAAGGGGGTGAAGAAGAAGAAGAAGAAGAAGAAGAAGAAGAAGAAGAAGAAGAAGAAGAAGAAGAAGAAGAAGAAGAAGAAGAAGAAGAAGAAGAAGAAGAAGAAGAAGAAGAAGAAGCATCATCTGATTATCAAATGGCTTATTTATACCTATGTTTATCAATACAGAGTTTGCACTAATAGGTTTAGAGATAGAGTTAGGAGATATATTTGCCAATTTTCTCTTAAGTTTAGTGTTAGGTATGCACGAAAACTTGTTCATTAAAACCATTTAGTTTCAAGGCGTTATTTATTTTTTTTCCGGTGCATGCTGATTAAAGATCTTCTCATTAGCAGAATTTGGAATTCTAATGGAAAAGTTGTAACAATGCTGTTGTTGATAGTTAACCTAGGATGATTAGAAGCCACGTTAATATATTGCAGGGATTGATTGGGTTTTCGATATGGGTAGTATAATTTAGTATTAATGTCCAACGTGACGCCCAGAAAATTTTCTACCTTAAAATTTGAATCAAAGGTAATGTTAAATTCTAAGGGCTTTTTATCCATTCTACCGCCAGTTTGGATAGGCCATGGATAAGAAGGAACACATCGACCTAGTAAAGACCTCCGGATACATCTGGAAAACTAGTTTTAATTTAGGAGAGGAGATACAGGCCCACAAAAAACCGTGACCTGCATGCATATGCATCAGAAAACATACATAAAACAAGACATACAAATCTGAACATATGCATGCATGCATACATACATACAAACATACATACATGTAATGTTATGTTGGCACTCCATCGCTTACGACGTCGAGGGTTCCAGTTGATCCGATCAACGGAACAACCTGCTCGTGAAATTAACGTGCAAGTGGCTGAGCCTTCCACAGACACGTGTACCCTTAACAGAATTCTCGGGGATATTCAGCGTGACACAG
>NC_068981.1:47165178-47167676 GCF_001194135.2 Octopus bimaculoides
ACACGTGTACCCTTAACAGAATTCTCGGGGATATTCAGCGTGACACAGTGTGACAAGGCTGACCCTTTGAATTACAGGCACAACAGAAACAGGAAGTAAGAGTGAGAGAAAGTTGTGGTGAAAGAATACAGCAGGGTTCGCCACTATTCCCCGCGGGAGCCTCGTGGAGCTTTAGGTATTTTCGCTCAATAAACACTCACAACGCCCGGTTTGGGAATCGAAACCGCGATCCTATGACCGCGAGTCCGCTGCCCTAACGACCGGGCCATTGCGCCTCCGCACATACATACATACATACATACATACATACATACATACATACATACATATATACATAAAAATACCCTGTTGACGTTGTTGAAATTCCAATGAAGGAATATTTGATATAGGTTAGAAACTGACTCTTTATTAGCAAGAATATATTTATATTTATATTCTCTATTGGCAAGGATATATTCATGTATATAAGTCGATGGAGTTTGCTGCACCTTCACAGATGTTTGTCGTCTCTGTGTGCTTCCTCTTTGTCAAGGCCCCTCAGATGTCAATATACATATATATGTATGTTTGTATGTATCTATGTATGTATGCATATGCATGCATGTACATGTATGTATGCATATATGTATGCATATATGTATGCATGCACGTATGTATGTATGCATGCATGGATTTATGTATCTATGCATGTATGTCATTATTCAGCTTTATTTCAAGATGTCATGCCAATAGAGAAATAGTATTTTATGTATGTATGTATGTATATGTTCAGATTTGTACGTTTTGTTTTAGGAATGTCTTCTCATGCATGTAGTTGCATATGTAGACGCACTGGTATATACTTCAGTAATACTTTTCCATAAAATTTTCCATATTTTTACAGTTCCTATAGTGGATTTGATCTGTAGTCTTTGAATCAGGCTTCCCCTTTCTGGTTTTGAAAAGCATGCTTTCTCAAAATTGGCATTTAGGCAGTGTGTTACATAAACCAGTGCCCCAATGATTATAGATATAAACCTGAACTTGTAATCTGGATATAGTAAATGCAAATTTCTCAGTAATTCAGCCTCAGTATTTTCTTATATTCAGCTTTATGTTAACATCCGCTGGGCAGCTGATTTCCACAACTGTACACAACTGTACACAAGTTATCATGTCAGCTCTCACCTGTGTACACTTTATTGAGGCTTTCAGTGGGACATTCCACCAGTATACCTTTATCATTTTTATAAGTGGCTATGACTTCCACCATACTGTAAGTTCTTATTTCTTTGTCCTCAGATTCATCCTTCTGATGGATCTCGTTATACAGTGTTCTAGACACAACATCATGTCTCATCGGTAGATAATACCTTCATGACATTTTTGGACGACTGCTTATGATGTGAGTGATATCTTCAGTGTTAACTCCACAAAGTCTGCATCTGCTGTTATATTTTGCTGCTTTTTGTGAATCTCTTTGCCATTTGTGCATCGGCTATTTGGTTTGTATCTCCTGTTCGTTGACTGCAAAGGCACACTTTTCAAAGTTGGATATAGTAACCCGGTTGTAGGTTCATGATAGACTGCTTTAATGATCAATGTCTGTTTTATCCCGAACTCTTCTAGTAAGATATCCATGTATCTTCTTCTACTGATATGTTTATGTATGTGTGTGCATATATATATATATACACATACATATATATATATGTGTATGTGTGTGTGAGAGAGAGAAAGAGAGTATGTGTGTGGGTGTGACTGTGTGTCTATGTGTACGGACGGATGTATTTTTCAATAGGGTCAAGTTCTTTTAATCTGAAGAGAAGGTAGACTAATCACTTGAATTCTTTTAGGGATAGGAAAATGATGAATACTAATAACCTAAACAAACTAATCTTGCCAATTGATAACATGATTCCTAGCTATACTCTAGAGTTGGAAATAATCAATAGATGTGTTCTGGGTATTGAAGAATTATACGAAATATTCATACCGAGAAAAAACATTACTTAATACCATACATATACACATGCATACATGCATACACGTACACAAACACAGACATAGACAGAGACACAGATATATATTACTCAACGAAATCTCAACTTTGATTTTCACGTTTTATTTACAATCTTATAATAATATAATATATAATATAATGTAATATAATGAAATAATAGAATATTACAAGTCCATTCAGATTGAACTAGCACTTTCATGCCTTAAATTATGCAATCCTCAGGTTCAGGTTGTAGTGGCAACAGTTATGTTTTACGATTTACAACAGTTGTAAATTGTGAAACATAACTGTCACCACTAGTATATGAGCCTGAAAATTGCATAGTTTAATGCATGAAAGAAGGACTTCAGTCAGAAAGGATATTTAATTTTTAATTGTCTATAATTTCATTATATTGTACTATCTTATATTATTATATGATTGTAAACAAGTAGAAAATCAGAGTTGAAATTTTTTTGAGTAGTATATCATTTTATACACACGCATACACATCGCT
>NC_068981.1:47168623-47171934 GCF_001194135.2 Octopus bimaculoides
TATATATATATATATATATATATATTGTTGTTGTTGGTGATGTTTTAGAAAGCACGATTATCCGTTTGTAATTTGTATCTGTATATATTACTTAACACTAAAGCCTTCCATCACATCATTCACAGCAAATCCACATTTATGCAACCATCATATGAATATTAACTGTCGAAATCAAATAATATACAGGATATTTTCTTACATAAAAGTAGGAACATACTGAGTGACTATTACAATTCATGACAGCTTTGGATAGAATGTTGCTCGTCTAACGGAAATCATTTTAAAGGTCGATTTTTCAGTGTATATACTGATTCAGAACACAAACATTTTCGTTAGAATCCCCAGTAATTGGAATGGCATGTTCTTCTTTACGTTAGAAAACACTTTGATAGACAGACGTCGTAGAGAGAAAGGAACACTAGAAACTGTGTATCTTAAAGTTCTGGAACATGAATGTCGGAAATGTGGAGTAAAAATTTTAGCCAGTTTCATCAACTTTTATAAAGGACAAGCCACACATCGCATGTGTCGATAATCGAGTACACACACACACACACACACACACACACACACACACACACACACACACACACACAGCTACACATAATGTTACACAAAGACATGCATGTTCACACACACAAACACACTCACACTCACTTACACTTTGTATGTTACTTAAAGTTAGAACTGTTTTGACCATAGTTGAAGCCACAAGTGAATATTTTCCATTTCAAAACAATACCCTTTTAATCTCCCAACCGTTTACTCTTTTGAATATTTACAAATCGATATTTACAAATTGCCGATTTTCTTGGTAGGCAAGGTGAAGTCTCTGCTTCCTTGATGTTATCAGAATAAAACTAATAAAAATTGTAATACATTCTTCTGTACATACCATTAATATCAAACACTACCAGTTATTAACTCATGACACCTTATTTTTGTCCTACTTGATCAATTATTTCTCGTTACATTTTTATCATACCTTAAATAATTTAGCATTAATTTCGGTGTTCAACAATATTATCTAACATTCACCAAGTATTCCCACACTTACATCATATCAAAACTATCATCATATGAACACATTCACTTCTTAAGTGGTGAGCTGGCTGACTCGTTTTCAAAATGTTTGGCGGCAATTTCTTTTCTTACACTCTGAGCGCAAATTCTGCCGAGGTTGATTTTGGATTTCATCCTTTCGGGGTCGAGAAAATAAGAAAGAATTGAAATCTGGGTATGAATGTAATCGACTTACCTCTACCCCGAAATTGCTGGACTTGTGCATAAAATTGAAATCACAGGCGATGAGCTACCAGAATCGATAACACGCCGGGCAAATTGTTTAGAGACTTTTCGTCCGACTTTATGTTCTCAGTTCAAATTTCATCGAGGTTAACTTTGTCTTTAATCTTTTCGGGGTCGATAAAATAAGTAAGAGTTGAGCACTGAAGTCGATGTAATCGACTTACCCCTTCCCTCAAAATAGTATTTTGTCAAAATATGAAATCATTATTTCTTATTTAAATTTCATCAAATATCCTTCACTCCCAGATTTCGTTTTCTCGCTAACTTTAGTACCATCTACCATTAACTCAATAGCTTTGTCTTAATATTTTATCAATCATTTCTTACATTCTAATGTTCTTATCTTCTTAATCTATTTTCTTTTCTGGCTCCCTATTTATTATTCTCTCTTTCTTTACGTACTTTTCTAAGACTGTATTATTCTCACGATTTCACTCTTCAGTTTATCCTATTGATATAATACTGAATAGCGTCTTGCTTTTTCCATATTATTCTTTCTTTAGTTTCATCACTGCTTTCATCATTCTATGTTTGATTACCACATTTAGTTTGTTCAGTTTTAAGATGTTTTCTAGTTTCTTTCTTTATTTATTTTCTTAAAACTCCCCCTCCCATTTGTTTCCTTTTTATGACTGTTTTTCAGAACGCTATTTGATTCTCCCAATCTTGTATTAAGATTTCCTCTTTTCTTTTCTTAACTCCTACCATTGAGTAAACCTTTTCTGCCAATATTCACGTTTGCTGCTACGTTTGCTTAACATAACTTTGACAATTGTCTTTTAGTCGCTTTGGCAAAGCATTGAACATTTGTTCCACTTGTTACCACCTTATTAGAATTTATTTAATTTTGTTTTATTATGTTTCTATTATTTTATTATTTTATTTGAGTAACAGTGTTTCAAAGCAGACCTATATTCGAATTTCAGTCACCATCTTAGCATACTTCTAGTTTCTTTAAAATCTACTTTCATTCTTATCATTACAGGAGAATAGATTCTATTCAACGGATTTTTTCAAAGAAAGAACTAAAACTACAATGAAGAAGAAAAAGCAAATAAATTTGATATAAAAAAAATAATTCATTGCCACTACTCTTTTTCTTTCTTCACTTCCGTTTCCCCAGAATAAACGATGAACTATGAAAATAAGCAAGTAAGATTGTGTGCGATTAAAATATTTATTTACAGGAGCGTATGAAATTCACTGCGTCAATAAATCTCGGTTCTAATTCCATTACAAGCATCCCTTCTTGAAAATATTACTTTCTTGGTATGCGTATCATACAAGGAATGACCTATACAATGATTATCTTTAAAAGAGAGCACTATTTACACAAACAGTGATAACACACATACACACACAAACACACACATACACACAGGCACACCCATATACATCAGTTTGCATAAACTATTTAAAATTGTGTGATTTTCATATCCGATGTTTGTTTGATAGAGAAATTACACAAGTTTCTATCAGAACTCATTCATCAAATTTTGCTGAGTGCATAATCTGAGGAAGTCACAGTCTTGCCGATCGTGTGTTCTGGTTACAGTTGTCCTTGCTGGGAATTTCAACAAAGGACAATGTGACTAGAATTGCTGTCAAATATTAGGGATTAGAAAGTGATTGACACCAAATTGACACATTGGTTGTGTCATTAAAGATTTAAGGACAAAGGCCGTGTTTTGTCCACAGACTGAAGTTTCTGGAATATGCACTGTATAGACTGCTTTGAGCCATTCAATCTGATATGACATCAAAAATATCTGCTTCAATATAAGTATAAAGAGTCGGCATCGAATGAAAGAGCAGCTTTTGAGTCTTAACTGATAATCACCTGGCGAACACACGCACGCACACGCACACATCTACACCCACACACACACGCGCACACACACACACACGCGCACACACACACATAGAAATATAAATTCATACACACACACACGCACACATATTTATACATATATATATATGTAAGTATATATATATATATATAT
>NC_068981.1:47172116-47174650 GCF_001194135.2 Octopus bimaculoides
ATATATATATATATACACACACATATACTCGAGGAGCTTTCAGTTTACGTCAGCCAAATACACGCACAAAGTAGACGGGAACTAAATGAAGACCCTCTTCATCTGACATCAACGCAGATGAGTAATGCTCCATAGAGATTAACGAGCTGAAATATGGTGCATATGGAAATGTTGATCCATGTTTTGGTTACGTGAGGAAGGATGTACAAAGTATGTAAAAATGTGAAGCACATTGTCTTTATTTATAAAGGCACAAAGAAAATGTAATACTAAAGATGGATATGATGTTCGAATAAAAGAAAATATATTCAGATAGCAATTGGAAAAAAATCAATATTGATATCTCATACACTTGAAATGGTAAATCATATATACTAAAGTCTGTCATAATTAGTTGTTAACGAATGATCGCTTTAAAGGAGTTTACAGTAAATGAAAGGAAAATTTATTCTAGTGAAATCTAATAAATGGCTTGGAAAATTAAGACAATATAGGCTGAAATAGTTGTCTTTTAAAGAAATGTGGGGATTTCAACGGTGGTGTTTGGTTGATTTTAATAACCTCAATAATTCCCGTCTCAAACTATACTTCAATGAAATCTAGTGGGCCAGATTAAGATTGCTAATATTTCTGATAGATATAGTCTGAGGAACACATAATAAATCTACATATATAGCGTCTAAAAGTGTAATATAGCTTAACATTTGATTAATTGCAATTACGCATATATTCACTTGGCAAAAATAACATTTAGATATGTAGAAGTATATATACATATCTATTTGTATGAAGATAATTAAATAAAGTTGATTAAGTTAATTGTAGCAACAAAGTGCCTGCTTTTTATTGCAGTGAGTTCTGACGTTTGTTTTCCAAACATCTACATTTCATCTACATTTTTATATTTCTAGGAAAACTAAATGTCAATTAAATTGTAAAATATTTCACAGTTAGCATTGCCATCTTTCCTTAGTTTCTGATTTATATTTAAACTCCAAGCTGCAAAAAAACAAAAAAAACAAAAACAAATTCTTTCACACTTATATGTGAGTGCTAATACCAATTAACATATTGAACATATAATTGACATATTTAACATATAGTTTCTAATAACACCATGCAAAATTTCTACTGTAAGCCTGAAATTTTACAGAAGGTTACTCAATTACATCGATCTCAGTGCTTCACTGGTAGTTATTTAATCGACCACGAAACTACGAAAGACAATGTGGACCTCAGTGGAATTTGGATTCAGAGTGTAAAGACGCTCCAAATGCAGCTAAGCATTGTGTCAGGCGTGCTAAACGATTCTGCCAGCCCGTCATTTTCATAAACAAATGACTACATGTACACATATTGATTGAAAGTCAATAAATGTTTTCACACTTACATATTATACGAATCTTTCTATGAAAAACACTATTTGTACAAAACATGGCATATAACAAAAAAAAAAAAAAAAAGACAACTATAGTTTTGAAATGAAATTGAAAACCAGTCTACAATCTCTCCGGAAAAAGAAATATGGATATCATTCTTCTCATTTTATACATGGACAACCTGCCTGACATTCATGAATAGCCAATGGAAAACCTCAAAACAAACAATATGGCAGTCGTTACGACACTAGCAACAATGATTTGTGGCATTCCGTCCGTCTTTAGCATTGATTTCAAATTATGCCGAGGTCCCCTTTCGGAGTCGATAACATAAATACTAGTCGAGCACTGGAGTCTATGTAATTGGTTTACCTCCTGAAATTTCTGGCCTTGTCCACAAATTTAAAACGATTTTTCCTCCAGTACTTAGTCTATCTCTAACACTTTCACATGATCAGTTCAAGGAAAAAATGAAAATCAAAAAAATAAAAAGAAAAGGAAAAAGAGGGTGAAGTGAAGAGTGAGAGAAGAACAGGGAAGGTGCTGTGTATTTAGTCTATAAAAATGTGTATAAATTATATAAAGTGCATACATAAAGTACACTAAGTAATCATCGTACTGCAATTGCCCTCACCTTTCAATGATTAGCAAATGAGTGACTATCTTTTGGCACATGGGCTACGTTTTCAGGTATTTTGGATAAATTTCCAAAATAACCCAAAAATTTACTATTAATTCCGTGAAATATTCATGGATTGGGCTACTATATATAAATATATATAATTTCAAAATATAAGCTTCGACGTGTAAGAAATGCGTATGATTCAAGCATTCCGTATTAGGTATAAGAAACAAATTTCAGGAATTATGATTGGATATTGGCATAAAAGTTTGCTGGTTTTACTAATATCGAAGTTTGATATTCGCCAGAGCTGTAATCATAAATGAGTGATGAAGCCGGAAGAACTGAGAGCCTACACTCTTAGCAATGTCTATGTATGTATGTATGTATGTATGTGTGTATGTATGCATGGTTGTATGTATCCATACATATAGGCATGCATACATTTTTATATATATGTGTGCGTGTATGTGTCTGTAAAAATGTATATGTATATATATGTACATATATATATATATATATATATATATATA
>NC_068981.1:47176216-47179613 GCF_001194135.2 Octopus bimaculoides
ATATATATATATATACTTTTTCATTTTTCCCGTGCGTCAAACTAATGCAGTTGCTTGTTGATCATACACGTGATTTTGGTATTCATGTTGAGTCTGAGGCCTAGCGGGAAGATGAACGGAGGCATAACTTCGCTATCACTACAAAGTCTATGTTGTTGACTGGATGTCTTATTTTTATTACTCTCGGCACATGTTTTGAGGACACGGCAACCCAACTGTTGATGTACGTGTTTACTATCTGTTCATATAAGAAATACTGGCGCAAATGCCAAGCAGTACAGCATGCCGTTTCTAAACTTCGGGCAGTGTGTATGGCGGCATGGTGCGGTTTTTCTCACAGATGGTTCCCAACTGACTCTACTATTCTTTTTTGTCGACAAAATGTAAAACAATCAATGCGTATGCACGAAATTAAAAATACACATCGCGCCCACTATATCCATTAATATAAATATATATATATATATGCATACATAAGTAAATAAAAGGAACAAAAACGCAAAGGTGGACAATAAAGCATTCGGACAGAGAGACAATACAAATGCGGACAGGAGAAACATTTAGAAGGACAGGCAAAAAAAAAAAAAAACCACGGGTCATTCGTGGCCTTCTTTCCTCAGTGATGTATACCAGAAGTCCTTACTGTGTCGGGCAGTTACACTTGAGGGAGTTCGATCTTGTTGCCCCCCGCCCCCCCAAAGTCTAAGCTATGAACATTAGATTTTTTTTCAAGAAAGCTAGAGAAGGTGTGCGGCAACAAAGACAAAACACGGAGAACATGGTACACCATTTCAAATACAAACAACAAGAATATAACAAGTGTCTTTCGACTGAGAACGAATCAAATTGAGCTGGCGAGTATGAAGTGAAAGCCTAAAGGCAGGAACATAGGAGATGGACATAAGAGGTGTTGGCGGTCGGGAGTCAGGCCAAGAAAGAAAGATCATAGTTAGCCGGTCACCGGTCACGTGGAAGGAGGAGAGAGGGGTAGAAAGCAGCGGTAGTGAAGGATTAAAAAAACATCAGGAAAAGGGAAAGGTACAGGGAAGATAAACGAGGGGGGAAAGTGAGAGTTAAAGAAAGCGAGGGCCAAGAAATATGAGAAAGAGAAGGGGCGCGAGAAACTGTAAAGGGGAAGAAAGTCTGAGGAAGACTAACTGATAGAGTAAGAGTCGTACAAAATTCAGATATACACCTACTATAAGGTGAGCACAAGAGTGTACGTATGCTGCTATATGTATATATAAATATTAAAAAAATGGAACAAAAACGCACTAGAGGACAATAAAACATTCGAACAGAAAGACGATACAAAGGCAAACAGAAGAAACAACAATTAGAAGGACAGGCAAAAAAGACTAGTAGTCCGTGGCCTTCTTTCGTCAAGTCAATTATACCAGCAGACATCCTTGCTATCTCGTGTACTTATACTTGAGACAGTTCGATCTGGTTGCCCCCAAAAAAGCTTACGCTAAGAGCATTAGACTGTTTGCATGTATTTATGATTATATCATTGTTTATGTTATGTAGCTTTAAATACTTCGAGTTCAACAGTTCAAACCAAGTATATATATACACTCAGATACACACAAACACGCATTTATACAAAGCGTGCGTGTGCGCTGATAATGCAAGTTGTACAGTGCACTGCAACTGAAATTTGTATGAAGACTTTGCTTTCATTGTACTGCGATCTTCAGTTTAAAAGCACTGAATTGCTTCATTGTATCCGCATTCATGTTATTTCCTCTGTACACCATATCTTTATCCTTGCATTGTGATATTTGATAGCGCAATAAAAAAATATATTTCCAATTAAATTAATGTACAGTGATGAAGATTTTTGAGACAAGCGTGTGTAGTTTAAGCATTTATCCAGACATTTTATATCACACAAGGTGCCAAAAGTTACTCGCACACACACACACACACACACACACACATGGGCAAAGAAGAAAATGCATATGTATGTCGATTTCTATAAAGACATTATTATTTAGATTTTTTTACGGGTAGCCAGGGACCATGAGATATTACACAAACTTTCCAGACTGAAGTTGAAGTGTGAAATTTAGGAAGCTTCAAACCTGAGAGGTGGTTCGAATATTTGCAGTAGGAAAAACGCCTCCAATTTCACCTAAGGACGACGTTGTATTGTTAAACCTAACCATCGATTTAAGTTGTTAACATGTATGTGAGTGTCTGAGTCTCCCTCTGTGTGTGTGTGTGTGTGTGTGTGTGTGTATGTGTGTGTGTGTGTGTGTATGTGTGTGTGTGTGCGTGTGTGTGTGTGTGTGTGTGCGTGTGCGTGTGTGTCTGTACATATGCTGCACAAAATGAAACTGCTGGTCTGCACAGTAACATATACGAGTAGAGTTTATTTTACACTATATTGCTTTATGCTATGTTGTGGATACTTTGACAGGAGCATATGCAGGTAGCGTGAAATCAGTTTTTCTTTTCATTTTCCCGTGTTATTGTTACTATTCATCTTGAAAGCAAAATAATCGATCGAGTCTTCCTCATTCATCTTTGTGTAACTTCAACAATTTTTCTACTTATGTTCTGAATTTCTCCTTTGTATCTGCTTCTATTATATTTTCTCCGTAAACCCCGCCTATACTCCTGCTTTGTGATATTCGTCAGCGCACCGGATATATTTCCATTTGAACAAGGATTCATTCACAGATGTACAATGATGTTGATTTCTGATACAAGCTTGTATAGTTAAATATTTCTCTTCACATACATTTTACAACACACAAAGAACCAAAAATAACAATAGCTACTGCTGAGCATTCGAGATATTATCAAATTTACACATAAAAGAATTTCATATTCTCATATTCCTACACACGTAATCTGTTATATTATTAAATTCAAACGTACACGAACATCTCTCAATTGATGCTTTACCGTACAAAACCTGTATATACAGTAAAACATGATCAGTCATATATGCGAGCATAATGCCAGATATTTTTATATCACCTGATATAACGAATGTGTATCTCGACCCAAAGAGGAAATATTTATAGAATCAAGCGATACGTTGGAAATAGTATCCAATCTCACTTGATATATCTTCTATTTCGTTGATGTTTCTCCGCTCCTGTCTTTCACTAAGAACCTTGGCATATTCCTCATATTAACGAAAGATATAAACAAGGAAAAATTCTTCTGGAACATTCTCCAATATACTGTTTCGTGCTTCTCACTTTTATTACGTATAATGCAATTCATAAGCGGCAGAATGCATAATGGTAAAAGTGAACTACATTCCCCATCTAATCTATGCGGAATACAGAGCCAGATGTAGCTCTCACGCGGATGGCTGCAGTCAAATAAACCAAACAAGTAAAAGATCTTCAAACATGGTATATATATATATATATAT
>NC_068981.1:47179655-47181335 GCF_001194135.2 Octopus bimaculoides
ATATGTATGTATTGGGTTGTCCGGAAAGTTCGTGCCGATTTATAGTAGCTTACCTTTCGACTTATTTTCCCTGAAAGCACCTCAATTCTGGGAAGAGGGGATTTTTAAGTTAAAGAAAAGATGGAGAGATAGGTGCTGTTCTGGATATTGGATTTATGCTTCAAATGCGTATACATGCAAAATTGACCTTTATGTACACATTCTATGGGCGACCGATAATTGATAAAATTAGATTGGCATGGTCATTTATAAGTAAATATACATAATAAAGTTATTCGCATCTTATCATTTAAGATGCTGGATCTGTTTAGGAAGCTGAGCGTACTTAATGTAAACAAAAACAGGAAAGTCATTGAAGATGAAGTAAATTATTCGATTAAACAAACGAAAATTGAGGGCTTAATGCATATAAAAATAAATAAGATAAAAAGTATAAAAAAGTATAATATATATCAATTCAGTGGGGAACAGATAGTTGGAGATATAAAGAATAAACCAAAGTGAAATTTTGGACAACAGCTACTGTCAAATAGGATTAAAGTGTGGAATGGGCTTTAAAGGCATTCTGTCTCAATAAACTATTTTGAAATCAACACGCCTAGCGACGTACTGATACGTATAATCATTAAGATACTAAAAGGTATGGAAAAAGCTTTTTAAATAGACCAACCACAGCCACATACATAGCACCCAGACAAACATTAATACACAAATACACACGAACACGCACATAAGCACACACACATACATACATTACTGTATAGGTACACTCTCTTTGAAAGATACATGTATAGATATATTCAGCCATAATAAAACGGATTTTAGTGGTAAAAAATATTCATCTCTCATACTTCCTGACATTTTATTGTCTACGCATCTACATGCATACACGTATGTGTGTGTATGCGTATGTATGTAGCAAATTTTTTTCTCATAGTACTGAGCTGCATAATTATTTTAATAACATGATTCAAATACTTGATATAACAACTATTGTTTAATTCGTTTTCATTACATCTTACGAACCTCAAATGAATACTTCATGAAAATTGATGCATTAATGCAGGAAAGCTTGAATTCTAAATAATTTTTAAAAATTAGTGCGGCATGTTTATATTTACATTTTAAAATTATTCATTAATTGCACTCACGTTAATGCATCTATATATATCTTTATACACAAACGTTGAACAATTAACTGAAGTACGTATTTGAGCATGCAATACATCATTTTTACCTATGTATTCTAGCATGCAATATGAATTAATTTAAGAAAATAAAACAATATTACTAAGCTGTTTTAAGTCAAGCTCTCTTGAAACGCAGTGTTAATATGCGTAAGATTTATTTACAATTTTCAAATTTTGAAGTTGTGAACTTTACATTGTCTTATTTTTTTTTTTTTACATTTGACAGCAAGTTTATCATTGTAGTATTATCCTTTGTAACCAGATTTAACAATCTTAACTTCAAAGATAGCAACAATGTGTAATCCGCATACATTTTATGGGATCACAACTGTAAAACGCTTATTTATGTCATTAAGCGCCATGACTATTTAATATGTTTCTAAAATCAAGTGACTTTATATATTTAAGGCTTTAGATTTATGTTGTATTGCGCGTAAGCATAGGCAAGTAAAAGAAAGAAAAAAGAATTCTAATGTACATTAAAGGAGAT
>NC_068981.1:47182042-47186361 GCF_001194135.2 Octopus bimaculoides
ATATATATATATATAAATGAAACATTTGAGCACTGCGATTTGAAATCAGATGTTACTACTGTTCATATCATCTATGGATAAATTTTAAAATTAATGATATCACTAGCAGTGATATAGGTGGACCACAGGTGTAATAGCATTAAATAGCTATGAATCATAAATTTGCACAAAGCGTAATGATGCTTAACAACCACCTACCTGCTAGAAATAAAAGCTAAAGTCTTAAATTAATCCACCGTAGCGCACCAACATAACAGAGAAAAACAGTATGCGAGGAAAACAGAAAAAAATTAAAACATTTAACAGCACAAATAAAAATATTATGCAATTAGGGTTATCCACAAACCAGGTTTCGGCTTTTGGGTATTTAAACCCTGAGCCTCGTCATTATGGCCTACCGGTTAATAATCCATTACTGTCACGTTAAACTCTGACTGTGCAACTGGTTTTGTTTTGCGCCAAAAACAGAGCACATGGTGCATAAACATTTATAAATGAAACATTATTTCGCTTTGTGCAAATTTATAATTCATAGCTATTTAATGCTATTACACCTGTGATCCACATATGTCATTGCTGGTGATATCATCAATTTTAAAATTTATCCACAGATGATATGAATAGTAGTAACATCTGATTTCAAATCTCAGTGTTTGAATGTTTCCTTTATATGTATATATATATATAAACTAATATTTTCACCATTAATTCGGATCATCGACTGGATATTCTATAAAGAATATTATAATATTTGTGTACATAATTTACATTGGTCAGACTGGTGTCCTCATCTTGATTGTTTCTTTCACAACTTTTCGTTTGTTGTACAGCTCCAGCCTTCTTTAGGTTTCTTGTGTCGAACTCGGTTTTTATATTGTAATTTCGGATCTAACACATTATTTGATTGACGAGGGTACGCTGTTCTTATTCCGTTCAATGCATTTTAGACATTTTTTGATTAAGTTGATTTTTGTGAATTCGGCATAGTGTATTGCTTGACGATTGAGCTCAAAGACTTGTAGATGACCACCTGATATCAACCAACGTCTTATCCATTACACTATACCCGTAAGCAATGACTTAGTGAATTTCTAAGCATTATAAGCCCAATACCTATGTAATCTATTATTATTATATTATTATAGTGGAAATTAGCCCTAACTTCTTTACTGCGTCCCATATTGCATTCATCCCTGCATTCGGCCTCCTTACAAGGTTCTTATCTTTTAGCATATGCGCTGCTTCCTTAAATCTTCTAATTTTCCGATGGTGCTCTCTAACTATTAATTGGCATCATCTCTCAAGTGTTGATAATATCCATTTTGTCTCCATACGTGATCGGCTATACTTGACATTTCAATATCAGGAAATTACTCAGGATAGTATTCAGGAGAGTATTCAAGAATAATTGAACACTTCACAGATATCTCATCCGAGTGAAGCACCCCATGGAAAAGAATATGACAAAGATTGTGTGTACTCCATTCTATGCATCTGCTATAAAGTATACAAAGGAGAGACATTCCGCCTCTTTAAAGTAAGAGTAAATGAACATTGGATGGCTGTGACATGAGGGTATTTTGAATACTCGGGTAGATTCGATCACGTATGTAGAGAAAACGTGGTACACCAACCCCTGTGACACGAGTTCAAAATAATAGACAGCATCACTGGAAATTTAGGAAGCTCAATGAAGCGACGCATAAGGCCTAAATAGGACATGTGCAGAAATGAATACAATATGGGAACCAGTACTTAAGAAAAAGGCAGATTTCTAGAATAATGATAATAAAAAAGGATACGTAGACATTATGTTTATAAGCTACGGTCATAGCACAGTGGATAAATGCATGGTCAGTCACCTAGATGTTCTGAGTTCAATCTCAAAACAAGGCAGCAAGATGAATCCACAAATTTTACTGAAGCGAGAAACGTCACGAAACGCACAGAGTAGAATGAAAACAAGTTTCAAAGAAGACTAATCATACATCCATGATTACTCCAAACGTGTTTGTCGTCAGAAACTCAGCTCTTACATTATTGTAGCCTTAAGTGGAAGGTTGCGAAAAATAGAACAGAACAAAAGCAATAACTTAATTATCAATTAATCCTACGCAAGCTAAACGGGTAATCAGCAAAACCTGCGGATTAGAAACACTAAGATGGCATCTCGATGAGAATAATTTCATTAGTTGGTGAGTATAAGCAATCTACTCAGTGCATTCACGGGAAAAGCTTAACATTGGTAATGGATCTTCATTAGACATGTATTCAATGCGATTACAGAAAGAAGAACAAGCTTATCGTGATTTTCCGCGTGGTATGCTGCATATATTTGTTAATAATTTTTGAGTGGAGTTATAAATGTTTGAATTCCAGTATGGAAAGCTTTTAACGTACATGGTAAAACATTTCTTGCTACATCTGAAATAAATCTACTAGTACAGAGAAACTTGAGCTATTGGACGAAATACGTGTATCGGTATGTAAGAGTCTTGATTTAGAACATAAATGGTGCTACTTCTGATATCGGAATATCGATGTTTCCCAAGATTAAAAAAATATCAATAAATACAACAAATATCTGCAATAGTAAAAGGCTAAAACTCGTTACGAAACTAGTGTTAGACATAAGCGAAGCAAGGAAGACACCAAAATGTCAGTTGACTTAGAAATAAGGACTCTGGCATTGGTAAATTGACATACAAGAAAAAGAAACCATCGTGCTTTGCAAAAGATAAGTATGTTTGACATCAGCGAGCATAAACGTATTGGTTAGTTTCGTAAGACGATGAAAAGTAATAGAATTTGATATATGGAAGTCGATATCTTCGCAGTAGAAACCGTGGAGGACTATACATCAGTCAGAAGAATTTGAAGACAGAAAATACAGATATAGAAGATAGTGTCAACAAATAATCATGATGGTAAAACGTGTACGTTAGATCGCTATGGATATACATATTGAATTTGTCCTCAGAGAGAGCAAAACTAGTGAAGATTTGCTATGTGAAATGAATGAAGTGTGACGGCAATTTTAGAAGGGATTTGTGAATTTATAATGTGGACAAACATTTGGAGGCGTTTAATATGCACTAATTTGGAAGGGGAGTATTGAGAAGTCAATATGGAACACCGAGTACCACAAAATGTCCCCAAACAGATGGCACAACTGGATATTAATTAGGAAAGAAGCTTGGAATAAAACGAGAAAAGAGCGGAGACGAAACTGACTCTGTCTAAATAATAAAAATGGTTAGATGTTGATACCAATAAACTCTGTAGGATCTTTAGTAGCATAAATCCTGATGCATTGAGCAATTAAGGTACAACAGCAAGGGAAAGAAGAGAAGAGTCGACAGCGTCAATGAATTAAAACCTAAGGGCTTCAAGATGGCAATGAAGGAAATTCACCAAAATATTTCTACTAAGACAAATTACGGTTGACGACGCATTTTTGGAAGGAAAATTCTATTTGAAGTAAACCGTCCAATTATATCTAAAAATAGTGCAATTCTTCAACAAATTAACTAGACTTTATAAAGTGTAATATCCATCAGACTGTTTATATCTGTATTGATATTTAGGATGTCCAGCACAAGCAGAGTTCTCATACCTGTTAAAAGGAAGAAACCGGGATGACAAGGGATACAATATAACCAAATCATGTGGAAAAAATGTAACCAAAATTTCAGAGTAAATGATTTGTGGAACAATTACCAAATTATTTGTTTCAATCTACTCTGAAAGCTTTTAACTGTAATAGTCGCTGGGCAGACATAAGTAACGACTTCCAAATGAAGTGTTGCCAGCGTAGCTAAAGATATACTGACAACTGCCATACAGAAAGAAATATCAATTCGCTCAAACTTATGTATTCAGTCATTCAAGTAGTCAGTACCTAATAACGGCAATTATAAAACGGACATCGCAACATAGCATTCTGGAATCAAACTGCGAACATGACCATGCTGCATAGATTTGCTCTAAGCAAATCTATTACAAATCTTATGTACTCTATTGACGGGGCCTCAACAGGGCCACAATCTTTGGGCTGAAACGCATAAAAAGAATGAAAGAATTACTTGTATCATCATCATACACAAAATGTACTCTATAAGTTACTCAAAACGCCAAAATATTTTAAAAGATATCAAAAGCGAAACGATAAATATAAAGCATTTTTATAATCGACATTCCAACAATTATTGAAACAAAATCCATGCAATATTATCCGCAATAGTGGCTTCGTCGCTAGAGGCGCTGTCTTCCTCACTCTCTCTCTCTCTCTATCTCTCTCTCGCTCTCTCTCTCTCTCT
>NC_068981.1:47186495-47190411 GCF_001194135.2 Octopus bimaculoides
TCGTGCTCTCTCTCTCGTGCTCTCTCACTCTCTCTCGTGCTCTCTCTCTCTCTCTCGTGCTCTCTCTCTCGTGCAGTCTCTCTTTCTCCCTCTATCGTGCTGTCTCTCTATCTCTCACCCTCGCTCTCTCTCTCTCTCTCTCTCTCTCTCTCTCTCCACACACACACACATACAACCATACATACATATATATATAGAGGACTCCCTTCTTGTTTCATTCAAGGTAATAAACTTCCACACCTCTATTCCTCACTAATACAGAATAGAAGCGATACAATTCTGATTGGAAACATTCCCAAATGACATTCTCGACCGAATCGGAAGTGGATTCCTCATTGAGAGATTAAAATTTATCCCAGAGAATAAATTCTTCACCATCAATAAGAACACCTACAGACAATCTGATAGTGAAATGGGAACGAGTGTAGCTAACCTTGTTGTGGCATACTTGGAAGTCCAAATATACGAACACGCTAGATTGAAATTAGGAGACAACTACCCAAACTACTTACTGGCCAACTGGAAACGCTATCTAGGTGTTTGTCTCATTCGTAAGGATTTAAAAACTTGATTAATAACAGTAACCACATAATTCAATTTACAATGGAATATAGTCACAAACAGCTACACTTTCTAAACATTTTAAACTTAAAAAGAGATATTCTCATTGAAAATGACATGCAATTTAACCAACTGAGTCAACAAATGTCTTCTATTCTCTTCCTGGCCCACTATGCATACTAAAATCAACACAAACTTTAACTTAGCTAGAAAAATATCACGATCGCTTTAAATCTCGAAACCAGAGATAAACGACTCCAAGAATCTTATTATATATTACTAGAAAGAAAATACCTGGTTAGCTTTATCAAATAACTGAATAGAACGTGCAAAAACGATAGATATCGAAGAATTATGAAAAACAAGAAAACACCATGACACACTTAAAACATTGTCTCACGTATTAACACACAATCTAAGGAACATGGACATATACAATATATGCCGTCAGAATATACTACTCCTTGTGAATGTCCTGAGAGTGAAAGAAGAGTGTTTGAAGCACATCAAATTATTAAAAGTAAAGGACAACCCAAATCCCTAGCACGTTTACTAACCAGCGCCAAATTACCCACCAAAATACGACCCCACCAGTCATGAAATGTAAACATCCGAAGTGCGGGACCTGCATCAAACTTATGGAAGGTTGAACATATAAATTCAAGACAGGTCAAATATTCACCATTAATAAAATCACCTCACCTGTCCATCGAAGAGCTTAATTTATGTCCTCAAATGCAATGGGTCTGGTGGGGACTACATAGGTCAAACTAGCTTGACCTTGAAGGATGGACTGACGTTACACGGGCAACCGATCAGGGACCCCACGACCAGGAAAAATCCCATAAGCAGAGACTTAGATCAATGCTTCGCAGAAGTAGATCCGAAATACCAATTTTTCATCCCCTGTCAGTGCACTGGAAAAGGTTCAACCCAATTCCGATTGAATAAAGGAAGTATGCTCATTGAAAAATACAAACCGTCATTAGATATAAGACACTAGAAAGAAAAAAAGAAAAACAAATTCCACGAAAAACAACCAGAAACAACAAATGTAATTCGAAAACTTTAAGTAACAGGCTCACCCAGGTATTCGGAACCCCAACTCTAAATTACTATACAATAATACCGCACACCTATACAAACAGCAGTTGCTGACGTCACCTCGGACAAACCCAATGAAATTTTCCCTCTGGTCAGAATCGGATTCTCACACAAAAAGAAACAGATAATCACTACTTAAGTGGACCAACCATCCGGAACGGCAGAGGACGACCAGGAAAAAAAAACAAATTACCGAGTCCCTACTAGGAAGTTAATTAAGAACAACGCCGAAATTTACCTAAACAAAAATATTGTTGTCCAAGATGGAAAATATTTATGATCAAAATAAAGTGATGTTACGCTGCGAGAAAAGAATAAGACCTCATGAAAATTATAACCAATATAAAATTAGATCTTTTTCTGCAAAAACGTATATATGCTAAAAGATTCAATACAAAGAATTCCAGGAAGCGGTGAAAGATGAAGAGACCAATTTACTGAAACTGAAATTGAAAAACAGAACTACATGCACCACGACAGAAATTGTAGAAAAATTTTTTTTTTGTTCCACATTTTTCTCTTTCGTCTGAATATGACTGAACTTTCAATAATATACATTTGTTTTGATTTTCGAACATTTACATTGACATTACTATCTATCGATGTGAGACTCAATGAAATTTTTGTGAACGTTTAAGCACTTGATGTTTTAAATATGTTTGTCTAATTTTTACCTTGTAATTTTTAAACTCTCTAAAACGTCTATCTTTAATTTATACTTGTACCATTGTTAAGCAAAAAATTGCCGCAACTTATTTCGTATGCAAATGAATATATTTAAAAACGACTTGACGCTTTTCAGATCCTAGTGCACTTTCAAATCCCGAACACATTCTCCTAATTTTTTTTCGTGCGATCGTGGGAATACTTTAATCGTTTCCATATATATATATGTATATATGAGAAGCATTGGTATCTAGATGACCCAGTTGTGTCGGGTAAGGCTAAGTAAGTGCTATGGACAGACCGTAGTCAAACTTTTGTTCGGTAATAATACGAGTGTGGAGTCTAAAGTGGGTCTTGTATTAGCATGCATATATTAGACAGAATGAGATAACGACGCCAAGTCTGTGAGGAATGTACAGGACATTTATAATGAAATGGTCTTACAGCTGTTTCTGGGATATTATGGACATCCTTTCATCAGAGACGGTGTAAGAAAATATTTGAGTTTGAATTATTGTGGAAAAGATAGGGACTATAGAGGGAAATAAGAGAATGAAAGTAGAAATAAAATATATGAAGATATTGTCGTTGCAGTTCCATTATCCGAGGAAAATGATGTAGAGAAGTGGTAACAAATTTTCCTGTACATGGTATGTAAGTTCCAATAGCAATTCAAGTTTAATCATTTCAAAATATGTGTATGATAAGAAAGAGGAGATAGGCCAAATTTAAAACAGGAAGAAAGAGAGAAAAGAAAAAGAGATAAAAAGGGAGAGAGAGAAAAAAAAGCAAAAAGTGAAAATATTGAAACAACCATCAGAATCACAACAGACCACAGATACACTTTGCTAGAACACCTAAGAACACGTATGAAGACATATTACACTAGGTCAAAAGCTAAAACAGCTAACAACAACGAGCCATGCTACCCTACTCCATTTTCTACAAATATAGATAGCACTACCCCTAAGTACCCCCAAAAATATGGTGAACTCTCTATTCTATGCTACACAGCCCACTTATCACAACATGTTAAGAACATAGCTAAAATCTTCTTTAATATACTGTACTCCAACTTCCCTCGTCAACATAAATATTACTTTCTTTAACAGAAGCAGTCTGAAGCTATCCTATTCCACCCCACCCAAGTTCAAGTCTATCGTAGCAGCCTCTACTATACAAAAGCTTTCTCTCTACCATCAAACCTCTAACTACACCTGCGCACAATATGTACAAACCCCATGCGTTAGACCACAGCCATAACCCAACTCATCCTACTAACACTACCCAGAATACTAACAAATCTTCCACCATCCTTTCATATAGAATAATTAACTAGAATGATAGCAATAATAACAATAATAGTAATAATAGTATTTGTAATACTAATAACGTAGACCTTTCTGCTACCAATCTCTAACCTCTCTTCTGACAGTATTACCTCCTCCATTCCTTAAAATAATCTCCCAAATACGCCCACTTGCAACTGCCGTTTTTGGTCCATCTGCCATCTACAAACCCATTGTAGAAGATCTAATGTAATTTATAAATGCACCCTCCTCAACATATTACACAATCCTAGAGC
>NC_068981.1:47190506-47197102 GCF_001194135.2 Octopus bimaculoides
ATATATATAGGGTCAACCAAAAAGTTTAAGCACCGATATGTTCCAAAAGCAGTAAAACTTTCTGTTAGGAGAACTAGATTATTGTAATTTTAGTATATCGTCACTATGCATCTAATAAACTGGCCTGACAACTTTTTATTCCATGACAGTTGTAGTAACACTTTCAACACATCATATTAAACACTGCTTCTCACAGCTGACTACTTTGCTGAATGCTGTCCGTACATAAAGACAATTTAGAAGTTCCATGTACAATAAAGTTTTGTGCAACAGAAACTTATGAAATGCTCCAAACTGCTTAGAGACCAACTTACATAAGAAGAACATCTGTTTCTCGCTGGCAGAAGAGGTTCAAGTTCGGAAATAGGAATGAGAAACGATAAGAGATATGTGAGTGACTTCAGAACATCAGAGCTGGTTCAGAAGATATACAGTTTTCTGCAGGAAGAGCATATTTTATCTATAAAGAAGATAAGCGTACGGTTTCGAGTTGGTGTGGCAATAGAAGTGACAATCAGTTATGAAGTTCTGAACATGTGCAAAACGTAAGCAGTTTTATTCCAGTGGAATCAGTGACGAACAGAAGGAAAGACGCGTTGGTGATGGCAGGGTTATGTTTGGTCTCATTACCTCCGATCCCATAGTACTTGAGTCTCTGATGTGCCAAAAGCTGGATTTATTATTATGATCCAAAGACTAAGAGACATGGTTCCCAATGGAAGCATCATCCTCGAGCGACTAAACCAAAGAAGTCCAGTTAAAGCAAGTCCAACGGTAACCCACTTTTGCAACAAGGACATCATCTACAACCACTGGATTCCTTCGGGACACTGTCAACAAAAGTAATTTGTGTGTGTTTCATGTTGTTTAGGAAGTGATTTAGTCGTAAAAGCCCAGAGATTTACCACTCGGGAAGATAGCACCTGCACCAGGACTGTTCACATTTCCGCGGTCTCATCCTGGTTAGCAACAATTTTACAGAAATGGGGATCAAAATTATCCCACAGTCTATCTTTTGGTTGTTCAGCAAGCAGAGAGAGGACCTCGACAGCAGATGTTTTGAAGACATTGAAAAGATAAAGGAGGCTGTGACAAGTGCCTTGTACACCTTCAATTTAGAAGACTTCCACTGGGCCTTCACGAAGCGGCTAGAGCAATACAATATGTGTATTGAAGTCAGAAGATATTTAAAGGGGACTAGAGATTTGAACTTCATTAAAATTAATAAATATAACTCTTGAAAAAATCTCAAAACAACAGTTTACGCACATGTACAAAAATGACGACAGCGGGTTCGCTAAAGACTTTGCTCATGTTTTCGTCAAATTGGTCATGCCCATTTTATATAGAATTTAATTTTTCGAAGAAAGTCGAAATTTGACGAAAAGTGTTTCATATCTATAAGAAGACATGTTATTAACGGTAATTTGTTTACCGAGTACCTCAGCTAGTCCTACAATAAAGAAACATTCGTTGTTTTATGTATTACGTAATGTTTTGTTGTCTGTGTATAATGGATAGGTAAGCAAATACTAAAAAAGTATCCCTGAAAGAATAAGTAGAAACAACATAAATTCGCTGTTATAAATGTGTAAATAAAGTAATAAAAAACAGAATTTCAGGTGAGAAATTAAATATTTGGAGTAAGAAGCACTTATTGCACAGAGAAAAAATTACATTGATATAAATTTAAAACTTTTTACACATTCAGTTCATGTTCCGAAAAGCTATGTATTTAATTAACAGCGTAGAAATACACTGCATTAAGTTATATATTAAAATCCTATTAGAAGCGTAAAGTTATGCTGTTATACTATGATTCGATTCCAGAAAGTGAAGTATAGCTATTTATTCGGAAATTACGACTGGATTAAAATGGAAAAGATACAATCGTCACACCGAAACCAATGATTTTCATTAAAAAAAATATATCTTATATAGTTCATATCCTTCCCCAAAATAAATTCATATTTTATCAGAAACCGCCGCAAAAGCAATAAAAATCTTTAGATTGCAGTGAGTGTACCATAGATCATCTCACTCAGAAATAAATGAGTTTCATCAACAGAAGACAAACATAGAGAAAATAACGAAAAAATATACCAAACCAGTAAAAAACAAAATTACAATACAAGTTCAAATTCACATTTAACAGCAACCACAATAAGAATTCTTATCGCAGCATATTAATCATGAAATATTAAAACAACAAATTTATTCTATCATAATAAATGGGAAGTTTGTGTATTTGTGAAATTTTTACTTTAACTCCTTCAAGAGTATCCAAGAGACCTTGATGAAATTTGACACGTTTGTGTGTTTGAGTGTGGGGGGGTTACCTCCATACAGTCACTTACGCACTTGGAATTTTTTAAAAATCGATTTTTAATCAGCATCGATTTTTCGAATATCGTAAAATTTCGGCATTTTTCGCACAAGCCATCGTGATATCAATTTGACGAAAAATACCGAAATTTGTTGAAAAATGTTTCAAGGGTATAAACAAACAGCTTATTAACGGTAATCTATTTAGCATTTGCTAATTCTTAATTTCAACGCGAATTGTTTTGATTTGCTAAAACATTTTATTTTAATTTGTTGTTTTAATTCCCCAGCGTTTCAGGTATTGATTAGGCAAGACAATTTTATTTCTCAAGCAAATTAAGGGAGTTCGTGCACTAACCGTCGTGACATTAATTGATGAAGTCTGCCCCAAAGCGTAAAATGTCACCAGTTTACGCACATGTACAAAAATGACGACAGCGGGTTCGCTAAAGACTTTGCTCATGTTTTCGTCAAATTGGTCATGCCCATTTTATATAGAATTTAATTTTTCGAAGAAAGTCGAAATTTGACGAAAAGTGTTTCATATCTATAAGAAGACATGTTATTAACGGTAATTTGTTTACCGAGTACCTCAGCTAGTCCTACAATAAAGAAACATTCGTTGTTTTATGTATTACGTAATGTTTTGTTGTCTGTGTATAATGGATAGGTAAGCAAATACTAAAAAAGTATCCCTGAAAGAATAAGTAGAAACAACATAAATTCGCTGTTATAAATGTGTAAATAAAGTAATAAAAAACAGAATTTCAGGTGAGAAATTAAATATTTGGAGTAAGAAGCACTTATTGCACAGAGAAAAAATTACATTGATATAAATTTAAAACTTTTTACACATTCAGTTCATGTTCCGAAAAGCTATGTATTTAATTAACAGCGTAGAAATACACTGCATTAAGTTAAACTGTTTAATTGTAAAGTATCATTATGAAATTTCTCTATGCATATTCATGTTTCTGTGGATTAAATCTATTGTATTATTCATTATATATTAAGATATATATTCAAAGAGAGATAAAATGGAATAAAAAGAAAAATGAAAAAGAGCATTATATATGGTTTGATTTATTTGTCATTAAAGATTGTTTAAATTGTCTAAAAATGAATAAATTATAAAATATATTTGAGAAGTTGATGGCTTTACTCCGAGGAATGAATTTATCTGAGTGTAATCAATCAATTTATGGCTTTAAGCATTACTCTGAAAAATATTATCGCCATTTTAAAACATTTTTCCCTGGTTTTAGGAAAACCACTCGAGACTCATCAAATATCGTGGTTTATTTTCTGCTGGAATATCTACAGATAAACATATATTGGCGTGCAAGCCATCAGTTAGAGAGAATTTTACAGGATTGAATTCCTAGAGAACTAAGATTGTGGAGGCCCTTCTTGTTGGATTTTTGCAAGACGACAACTAATGGTTTACGAAAGAAGAAAGGCGCGTGTTCTGTGAAAAGCTTGCGTAACAATTAAAAATATATGATTCTGAGGTGCCTTCTTGGGTCGCTAGAATAAGGAGGCTGATGAGACACAGCAAAGCAGCTGATGTTTTCCGATCTATGTAGTATTGTTTGTTTGCTACTGTACTACTGCTAGGTGTAAATCATCTGTACTATATGATTCTATGCAATTGACTGTTTGGATGGTATTTGGAGAAACCTAATTTTCATTTACGAACATGTCTATATAGGAATGGTTTAATGCCAAATATCATTTAGCGCAATACTGAATATTTAGACGAGTTAATGTGCCACGTGACTGAAGTTGAGGGAGGTATTACGTTGTATGTAGACATGTTCTTCACATTACAGATTATTCTCTGTAAGATGTCAGAGCTTAATGGAAAGTTGAAAGTATAAATTCTTGTTCGGTGTTGAATCCTCAAGTGTATCCAGCTCCCAGTATTATGTATGACAGGAGTGCGAGTGAGTAAACTATATAATTGTGTATCCACGATTAAATACTAAAGTTCATTATATATTAAAATCCTATTAGAAGCGTAAAATGTTTGAATATCATTTAAACAGAAAGCCACAGACGACAATGAATCACCTTTGAACTATTTGAAGTATTGAAGTATTGTAAGTCATATATAAAATTAGGATAAGTTGTATGTGAATATTTGAATTACTAGTGAATTGTTCACTTCAATTTTCATTTTTTGAAGCTCAATAAAATAATACCCCATGTCGTGAAAGGCATATTACTCTAAATAATTGTAAACAAATACTAGAATTAGTAGAATTCTGCCTCATCAAGAAAAATATTATTAGCAGATCCAATATATTATTAACCTAGAAGAATTATGAGGGTGTCGGGACAAGAGCATGCGGCGTGACTTTTAAATTTCTTTATACTCTATGTTATTTATGCGATAAGTTTTAAGAGTTATTTCTGAGTAGACAAAAAATTAATCGCGGTCTGATCCGCTGCTCTGATTCTTAATATCTTTGAAGACAAATTTGTTTTAAATATTTTGGCAATCAATAAGGCGCAAGCTTTAACGGTAACTCGGCGGAAATGATGGAGTGAAGGACTGGATACGTTCTGATAACAGCTCTTCGTTTCAGCATTGTGCACGTAACGTCTACCGATTATGCGGCCTAGCTGTATGCATTTTGCTTTTCCTTGGACAACAATATTGCTAGGGAGAATTCATTTTCGTGGTAGTCTAAAAACGAAGAAATAAATGTCCATACCTACGCATACGTGAGCACCATCGAAATTGAAAACATTGAACTTTAGAATACCTTCGTGAGATTATGAAATTCAGAAGCTATTTTAGGTGCATGACGTAAATGAAGAGTAATTTAATGTATTATGTAATTTAATGATGATTTCCATTTATCGTGGTGTATCAAAGAAACAAACATGACAAACCCAGCCATATATTCACATCATCAATAAATCTGTAATACCAGGTTGTTGTAGTACTCTGTGTTTTCACCAACATTCACCTGCCATCATAGCGGAGTTTAAAATAAAACTCTCTGGTATAGGCTCTTACTAGTTTCCTTTTTAAAAAGACGGAGACAGAAAACTCTATTCACTCAAAAAGAAAACAAAAAAAAACAGAATGGTTCCGAAAAATTGCAGCAAATTTTCGGAGGATAAATCTTAAGATTTCTTGCAAAAATTATAATTCGGCTCAGGTATATGAATGGATATTGAGAGACGGACTGTTTATCTATTTTTTTTTTGCATGCCTTACTACACGAGGTAGATAAGGACAGAGGGAGTATAAAATTATATTTTCTGATAAACATTAACGTATTTACTTAATTTTATAATATTGTAAATATCAAATATAGTTTAAGGTTTATGTGTTCCGAAAAATTACACTCGGATAAATTTTGCTTTCATAAGAGTGATAAATTAGATTAATATAAACTGAAAAATTACATTTTTTTCTACTCTAGGCACAAGGCTCATAATGTTGGAGGAGCGGACCAGTGGATTAGATGGACCTAAGTACACCACTGATACTTAATTTATCGACCCCTAAAGGATGAAAGGCAAAGTCAACCTCGGCGAAATTTGAACTCAGAACGTAACTGAAGAAATGACATTACAACATAAATGGAAGAGCGACGTAACAAGGTAGAAATGTCAGGAGTACCACATTCAAACTGAGTCTCTATTAGTCAAATAGAATTTTTCTATAAGCACAGAGCAACTCATAAATTTTGAGGTTAAACTCAATAGATGACTTTTGGAAGCTATTACTTGTATCTGAATACCAGTACAATCTGCTTACTATCTGATTACTTCAACTGAATGCACGTCGTTGATTGGTTAAAATTACCCAAATACGACAATCTTTAGCATGAAATAACTGTTAAACTACGAAATTTTGTCAAGAATGTTGAAAATAAACAATGTTCAACGTGAGAAATTATACCAGTATATGCAGTTTCAAACTGTTTAATAAAAAAACAAAGTAATTAAAATATATGTGAGCGGAAGTGAACAGATCTAAAATATTATACATGTGTTTTCACTGCATAGAGTGTATATATATATATATATATATATATATATATACACGTTCAGTGCTTTATTAACACACTCACCGGTAAAGTTTCCACTCATTTACTTATTTTTCCTAAAATTTTCTTTGCGTCTTGCAAACTTGACTGTTGAAAACGTTGCAAGGCGGAACGAACATTTTAGGAAAAATAAATAAATAAATGAGTGGAAATTTTACTAGTGAGTGTGTTAAATAATAAGGTTTAAAAAGGGATTGACTC
>NC_068981.1:47197590-47203236 GCF_001194135.2 Octopus bimaculoides
TATATATTATAATGTATATATTCACACGCGCACACATTCATAAATGCAGTGTACGTAAGTATTTACCTACCTATTTGTATCTGTTTTAATCGCTTATGAATATGCTATTTTATTTAATATTACGCGTATTCTCTGTCTAATAATTTTGCAAATGTTTTTTTTTATTTACATCATTCTTGAACTCAACTCCCTAATCTTATGTGAACTTATTATACACGTATCCTCAGTGAAATCTATGTCTCCATCGCAAATTTCACGTCACTATTATCAAATATTTTGTCCTGAAATTGCCCTTTATTAGACCGAACAGGTGGAAAGCATCATCTTTGCGCTTAAAGGTGGATGTGGGAAAAACGGACGAAGAAAATTTGCAGATTAGTTGTTAAACATGTGTTTGATCGCACGTATTCATGGTGAGTATTGCGTGTTCTTAAATTTTTATTCGTTCGCTTTCCATCCAAATTGCTTCCCTAATTCCTTTGTAGTTTCTCAGTGTAGCACTTACTGTTCTCGGTACAAATACAGTCAGAAATCGAAGAGAAAGATAACTTTCTCAGAACAGCAGTGAGAATGCCTTTCTCTGCTGGTCGCTTACTCATGAATGTTTTAGGTCATGAAAAATTGGTGAACTGCTATTGCTCGTGCTGAATCTTATCTCATAGAGCATAAGTATGCATTCCATTTCGCTCCCTATCACCATCTTAGAACATAATTTCTGTTTATGTGGTCTCTAAAGCACCTCCGTCGATTAGAGTGCATTTAAATCTTCCTTTCAATTTATATGTCAAGAGAACCACTTTGCATACACTTTCCAATGTCCGAAATTTCTCCTCTATTTTCTGTAGTGTATTCTGACCGAAATCAAGCTGTAAAGTAAGCTCAAAGTAAAGTGTTGTGTTTGTTTGTGCGAATCAGTCCATCGACGTGCTGTTCGAAAGTTGATATTTTTCCACACAGCCGATTATGTTTCAAAACTAATTTCACCTTTCAATGAAATGCTTTATCTACCTGTGCATATCACTGCAGTCGATGGTGCCAGCTTTGAAAACAAACTGCATTATAACAATACACAGGAAACTAAATTCATATAGATATATTAACTTTATAATCATGACCAGTTGCTATCGGGAGTAGGTATACTTCCAACGAAAACAACAACATATTATACAAAGTAATACACTCCAAAGAATCAACACATATACAGAACGAAATATGTTTGTTAATCTGCGATATCGCAATAAGAACTTCAGCATGTAATAGAAGACATATTTTCTTTCTAAATAACGTAAATTCTTCGGGCGCAATTTTTTCAATGCTTCTGGCAAATCGATTTTGAAACTCATATATACGCAGTTAAGAAATGCAAGAAAATATAAGTTTTTTCTTTGTAAATTATTTAGTGTATTATATGAGTAAAGCATACAACACATTAATAAATATATGTAACATGAAATAATTTCACCTTTTCCCTAAGTGTAAAAATATTGCTAATAAATTCTCTCATTTTTCTAAAATGATTTAAGCACGATGCAATTTTGATATTTCTTTTTACCTAACCCCAAATAGTGATACAAATAAAAGCATAATAAAAACTATAATATAAAAATCAACAGTACACGAATAGAGAAATTTATATTCTCTCAACACATGATATAATAAATATATACAATTTCGCTTTACATTTTACATTAAAAAAATCAAAGGTACCTTTCATGTGCAAACTAAATTTTCCGGAACAATTTTAAGTACGGCTATCAAAAAATCGCTTTTCCAATTTCATTATAGCTTATTTCATGCTTAAGTCTTTTTATTTTTCAGTTGATGTTCTAACTCCCAAGTGAAATATTAAATGTGTTCGTCGGTATGAAGTATATTTGAATGATAGCCAATTCTAGCCATTTTAAACGCTTAGAAAGAAGAAATCATTTAAATAGTTTACAGTCAAAACTTCTGCTGCATTATCTCTGACTGCTAAGGGAGTTATAACGAGATTAGGTTTAAAATATATGTATCAAGGCGGAAATTTGAATAAATACTTTACTCAAAAAAGTGGAAACATCATGAACATAAACATTATCGATACTTTAAAATAATACAAATTTCTAAAAACAACAAAAAACTAATGCATTTAAACAATAGCTTCATTAATTCCAAAATATTGTGACCGACTTGGAGAGTAAAACATTTTTCTAACGTAAATTGCTGTTAGACTTTGATTTGAAGTATAACTGATGCAATACCATTTTATGGAGCGAGACAACAAGACAACAGTGCCAAAGTTTCGAATTTTACCTGGCTATCGACAGTACTATACAATGAGATAAAACTTGCATTCATTGATCAATAGGGTTGGAAATCAAAACTTGTAAAAGCCAAATGAAATTTGAAAATTTCTTATTGTACACGGTAGAGGCAACATAAAGCAAAATTATTTATACACAAGTTATTACTGCATATTATAGAGATTCTACTCATTGTGACCGCCTTTATGTATTATCATCACCTGGATACGGCGAGTGAAAGTTCCGGAGATCTTTATAATAGCATGTTCAGGCATTTTGTGCCTTTCTTCTTTCAAAACCTACTTGAGGTGTTCAGTGCTAGAATGAGAACTTCTGTTGGTAGACTGCTCTAAAGTGCCACAAATAGAATAGTCCAGTGGATTCAAATCTGGGCTGGAGGAGGACAAGAAATCGAGGGCCAAACATCCGCAAAATTGTTCTCTCAAATTTTTTTGACTTCGCTTTGTGAGATTTATGGAGCTCCATCTAGAATTTATATATAATTAGGTTTATGGTAATGAGTCTGAAGCCAAAGTAGGACATGATATCTTAACGCATTATAATAGACACCGATTCTTTCACCAGATTTGAAACATTGAAGGCGTATATTTTGCCATTAGGTCCCACAGCACACCAGAATATCACTGAGTAGGATGCTATGTTCTGTAGAGTCTATTGACTTGTGACAGTGTTTCAGCAATATGCCGATTATTTCGTCTGTTCACAACAGCATCAACAGTGAAGATATTCTCCTCAAAATATATTTTCACAGTGGATCTCCACCTCCTAAGGAAGGAGAACACTCTTTTGCCCTTTCTATCCTCCTAATATCGATGGAATATGGCAGGTGGTATATTGGCATTCACGTAAAGGATTGCATGTCTAAATCACAGCGAATCGCATTTCTTACAGTATTGGTAGCAACTTCCATGTCAATTGCTAGCTTTCTGAAGAATATAGTGGAGACCATCGAAATTTTAGATATGAGGACCTTCAAGAACGCTGGATCTCTGAATGCCTCTGATGCTATTCAGATGATTCTTGACATTATAAACTGTGGTTAACAAGACGTTAACTAGCTCTGAATATCGTTTGATGTTAATTCCTGCACAGAGAAAATCAGCAATGCGTTGTCTCTTTTCTTCTTGAGGTGGCATAGTTGGACGTATACTCGGAAAAGCAAATGATATTGTTGCTATGGGACCTAATGCTGAACATAAGATAAAAAGAAATATTTTAATAAAGAATTGCTACATAAAAAATGAGGTTTAGAAAACTTCCAAGATTTACTACCTTATCCAGTACAAACCATCAAATACAGTTACAAGATGTTTCTATGATATAATATCATAGGTATATATAATATTCTATGATATAAAAGTCTAGGTAACACGTAAGCTCTGAATGTGGCATAGTTTTTAACGGCAGAAATGTGGCGACTGACATATTGTTTGTCATCTGCTTTATATAAATGTTGTCAGGTATATAAGGGTGGTACAGGTATCGAAGGTAAAAATAGGAATATCATCAGATTTCCAGCAAAGATTAATGTGAAGAAATTTACTTTACTCGGTGTTAAATGGAAGCTGTCACGGAGTGCTCAAATCTATCAACGAACTCAAGCAAATATTGAATATCTTGAATAAAACGAACTAATTGAGACTCGTCAAATAAAGCAATTTTCCAATTTAAGCAAAAATACAATTGTCATTTTCGCAGATAGGCGGGCTAGAGACGATAACATCTCCTTTACTCATTGACTTGTTTCAGTCATTTGATTGTGGCCATGCTGGAGCACCGCTTTTAGTCAAGCAGATGGACCCGAGGACTTGTTCGTTGTAAGCCTAGTACTTATTGTATCGGTTTCTTTTGCCGAACCGCTAAGTTACTGGGACGTAAATACGCCAGCATCGGTTGTCAAGCGACGTCGGGTGGGGGGACAAACACAGACAAACAAACATATACACACACGCATATATATATACATATATACGACGGACTTCTTTCAGTTTCCGTCTACCAAATCCACTCACAAGTCTTTGGTCGGCCCGATGCTACAGTAGAAATTACTTGCCCTAGGTGCCATTCAGTGGGACAGAACCCGGGGCCATGTGGTTGGTTGGCAAGCTACTTACCACACAGCCACTCCTAAGCCTATTCAGGAAAGATATTGTTAATATAAACTTAGAACAAGGTCGAACAATACTAGAAGACTGAGGAATACGTAGAAAATATGTAGTCGAATTGAAGCATTGAAAAACATTTTAAGTACAAAGTTTGTCCAAAAACCATTAAGTTAATCCTGTAATTCTGCTAAAAATTTTATAAGCAAGTTGATGAGACTAGCTTAACTAAATCTGTCAAAGGTTTGTTTGGTATGTCAATCACAAATTTATTGACTTCAGTTATTGCAACTGAAGTAGAACCATACAATCTTCACAAGTTCAGAATTAGTAATAAATAAGGAAGTTGAGATTGCGTACTATTTCTCAGAGAAAAGACGGAATAACTAAGGTTGCAAGACTGCTAACTTTGATCAGTTACATAAATACGTTACTAAATAGATGAAGTAACCTGTAGTAGTTATGAGGAACAGAATGTCTGCCAAACGATTGCAATAAGGAAAGCAAAATATATTTTAGAAATCAGGCAAGAAAGCATAACTCACTCTAGTATTAGTTGACGAGTTTAAATTGAGCAGACGATAGAGATAAAACGCACTTGTAAATCAACAGGTGGCATATTATTCGCTTCAGAAACCAATTAAGGCTACAAAATAATTTCACTTAACATTTTGTATTTGCACGGAAATAAATAAAAGGCATTATACTTTGAAGAAAACTATTTTGAGATATGGTCCACTGGACCACTAAGGGGTTTCTAGGAAAACCAAAGGAGGAAATAATTCTGGTTTATCTTTACAAATTCAAGCAATGAAGAATGTTAGATTAACAATTAGACAATATGCTTTTATAAGTTTTACAATTAAAAATTAAGGAATGTTAACAAAAATTATTATGCAGAGAATTATGGATAAAGAAATTTGATCTCATACACCCTCATATATCCAGATATATAGTACTATACATAAGAATTTCCCCAATGGCTATATATCTCAGCTTAATAAATCTTTCATGTTATAAGAATATAAGAGAAACAAATTATGCCTATAACATATATTTCCTGTTTATATTAGAAGCAAGAGAAATATCTCCCCTAATTCTTAAGTCATCGCCGTCAAAAGTAGTACCGATATAGGATATGATAATCATCTGCATTACAATTAAACAATTGACCAAAGCCTTGTGAGGCGAATTGGTAGGCAGAAACCGAAAACAATCCGTCGAACACACACACACACACA
>NC_068981.1:47203519-47204535 GCF_001194135.2 Octopus bimaculoides
GCACATCTCTATAATATTTATCAACTATATAAAAGTTATGTCAAAAGGAAACGAAAGATACGCACTATATTTCACTACTGACCCTTCTCCAATAGGCATCAACAAGTGAAGTTTCATATGGTATTCTAGAAACTGAAGAAATAGTAATGTCAGACAAAACAAACAAACTCGACAATATTGATTTAGATTATGCCTGCAGACAAAATCGAAATTATCCTGAGAAACTTCAGCACTCAAAAACTTAAAACATATTAACGATGCACATATAAGTATAGGGCATACTAAGGAAAACATGTGCGTTTGGTATGACTGTCGGTTTACGTGGTCATAGCTAAGTATGTAAATGTTTTAATACGCACGTAAGTACATGCATGGATATATACACTTTTACAATAGCAATTACAAATGCATATAGAGACAACGTTATGCATACAGATATATATATATATTCACACACATATATATATATATAAACGCGTATATACATAGACAACCCCCTAACAATGAATCATTCGACACCATCCTCCAGAACAATCCTTTACTAAAAAGGAACCACAGAATGAGTCGATCTTCGAAACGCATAGCATCATAAAATGCAAATGGCAACACAAGAACTAACCGGCTTCAAAATTATTCCCCTCTATAAATTCAGGGACAATGCAACCAATAATGAGCACTTTAGCAAAGAATCATATTTTATCGCAAAATTTAATCCCCTTTTGAATTCTCCAACCACGGATGACACTACTAGAAGGATCTTAGAATAATACCCATGCAAGTATTAAAAAAAGATATATTCAGAACAATCACTACCCATTAATATATTCCAATTCCAATTCCAATCATTACTCTACTACTGTCTACTGTCTACTGCTGTCATGCCATTCTTCTTCTTCTTCTTCTTCTTCTTCTTCTTCTTCTTTTTCTTCTTCCTCTTCTTCTTCTTCTTCTTCTTCTTCTTCTTCTTCTTCTTCTTCTTCTTCTTCTTCTTCTTCTTCTTCTTCTTCTTCTTCTTC
>NC_068981.1:47205344-47207759 GCF_001194135.2 Octopus bimaculoides
TATATATATATATATATATATATATATATATATTACGGAGATGTATAGCAAGTGACTTGATCTGAGATCGTATGCTGAAACAAAAACAATTGCAACGTGGGAGATGTTTATAAGCCATTTATGAACACGCAAAAAGATTAGATTCCCTTCAACATTTGAATTTATATTGTGTCAAAATAGGCCCACACACACATGCATATATATTCAATTCGCGTTAATTTACGTTGAGAAGTTCTTCACTACACACTAGTAACTTCAATATCGCGTTCGGGGAACATAGGAAGCCATATTTTCTGCGCTTTTCTTTCTTTTTATTTCCTATGTATAACGACTGATACTCACCCAAACAGACCCAAAGAACAATTTATTCCACCAGCGAACCATTTTTCAATTAGAAACAAAAAAGAAAAAAACATGGTTTACTGAAGTACAACAAGTGTTCATAAAATATTTTCCCTGACTACTTGTCACGAACTGGAATAAACGAAACTTTGCATAATTATTAGTCCTTCTATACATAGCCACCTCCAATGGTGACATACTTTTCACATTGCTTTAGCAGCTGTGAAGGCCTCGTCTGTAGAAGTCGGTAGGTTGCGTTTTGAGCGAAGACTTTACTTCGGAAATAAGTTCATCCCCATCCGAAAAGTGTTTCCCTTTCAAAAAAGACTCCATGGTGGAAAGAGTTGTAAGTCAGATGGTTGTAGTTCGGGAGGGTAAGGGGGGCTCAGAAGGATTTTAGAGACACAGGAGTGTGCTTTCATCTGGACATCATGCGTATTGTGAACTGTGGGGTATTCTTGGGGGAGGCGGCCACCTGTAATCACTATGCCATGCATCTCTGTCTTGATAGCGCCCCGCAAGTTCTGTAGCAGAGAATTATAGTATTCCCAGTTAATTGTGGTAACCTTTGCCAGAAAATCCTTCATCAGTACTCCACGCTGGTTCCAAAAAAAGGTGAGCATCACCTTGCCTGCTGAAGGTCGGACACGAAGATTCTTTGGATGTGGTGAGTTATGCTTCCATTGCTTCGACTGGACTTTAATCTCAGGATCATATTGATGGACTCATATTTCTTCTTGTGTGATAAGTCTGGCAAAAAAGTCCTCCTTTTTTTTCTTAGAACATTGCCAAATGTGCCTGGGAGCAACTGACTCGTTCTTGCTTCTGAAAAGGTGTGAACATCCGGAGAATCCATCGTGTAGATACCGTCCGCCTGCACAAATGGTCGTGAATGATTTTTCCACGGACTACTCACTTACCTTCACTTCTTGGGCTGGTTGCGGAATAGTTATGCAGCGATCCTCTGGAATGACGGCTTCCAATTTAAAGAAGGTGTTGTCATCAATGGAGGATTATGGTCATCCAGGAATAGGGGCAGTTTCCACCGATGTTCGACCACATGTGTACTGGTGACACCAGTGCTTGACTAAATCGTATCATAGTGCATTGTTACTATAAACCTCTTCCATCTGATCGAAAATCTTTTTTGGTGTACGACTTTTCAAGTACACCAACCTGACCACTGTTCTCCATTCCTCTTCCCCCATTATAACACATTAGTCCACTTCAGCAGCCGTAAAATTGAAACGAATACCAATGGAAAGCTGCATGCTACATGTAAATACATATATGATTATACCTTTTGAAGTTACGTTTCCCGCAATAAACGGAAGTTGGTCAGGGTAATCGTTAATGAACAACCCTCGCATATTACAAAGATAGAAATTTTCAGCTGCACGCACCTCGGAATATATATTTGCATATTCTAATTATTTAGGATATAAAAAGAAGGCAAAATTCTCTGAGCACTGTCCAACTAATAAATATAAACAACATTTCTAAAGACTCAGAGAAACACACCATTACCAAAGCCGGAAACCAGAACAAGCGCTAATAATTTATTGTTTCTAGCCTACTATCACTATACGTTTCATAATATTGGAATATATTCCTGTGCAAAAATATCAGAGACGGGAACATTAATTTAATTAACGTCTGGATTGCGCAATATGGCTCAATATTTTCAGAATGAAATCCAAAACGATGATCAGCATTGAAATACATCTCACGAACTATGTCATGAATATTTCGTTTAATAAAAGCGAATATGTTGAATCGATGCATTTCATATACGAGACACGGCACATAGCAATTTGCCTTGGTAAATAAACTTGTTATATCGTCAAAAATTATTCATTTGAAAATATACTGATCAAATCACATTTTCTTTATACATTTCTCTTTCTCTTTTTTTTATTCTTTTATCTGTTTCAGTCGTTTGACTGCAGCAATGCTGGAGCACCGCCTTTTAGTCGAGTAAATCGACCCCAGGACTTATTCTTTGTAAGCCTAGTACTTGGTATATCGGTCTTTTGCCGAACCACTAATTTACGGGTACGTAAACACACTAGC
>NC_068981.1:47207769-47220126 GCF_001194135.2 Octopus bimaculoides
ATATATATACACGACGGGCTTCTTTCAGTTTCCGTCTACCAAATCCACTCATAAGGCTTTAGTCGGCTCGAGGTTATAGAAGAAGCCACTTGCCCAAGGTGTCACGCAGTGGGACTGAACACGGAACCATGTGGTTAGTACGCAAGCTACTTACCACAGAGCCACTCCTGCGACTATGTAAAATTCTGATATAACTTCTTGCAACCGATTGATTAAAATTCTCTCAGATCGTTTGCTTCCTGAAACAAAAGAACATCGATCATTATAGTAGGAGAGATTTATTATGCGTTTAGTGTGTGTGTTTGATATATCAACCACTCATATTTAGATGAATCCTAACACTAAACAAAACTCGCAACCTCCGAGTTATTATTATTTTTCTTCCATTGAAATTCAAACGAACACCAGGTTAAATATTATCCTTTTCATAAAAAAAAATGTGAGGAAGTTCCTACTTTAAACACGAGAATATACCAAAACAAGCGTCAATTCGTAGTTTCATTTACCTAGGTACGATATTTAATCACTTTTTTTGCAATTGGTACATGCAATTGTTATATATTATGATTCGAAATACAAAGAAATACCAATATATCCCGTAATATTCTAGTTCTAAATTAGAATAAATGGTTAAGATACTATATTACGTCTAAAATCGAATTAAAATCGCAATTTACCCAAGTGAAAAACTCGTACTTTATAGTTGAAAGTAGTAAATTAGGCGGCCAGGATGAAACACTTAATTAATTTCTCTACTTTCCTTGTTACACACAATAGTTGCTGGAAATAATTAGACCTTACTAATCAAATAGGGTTAACGGCACACTAAAAGAAAATTGCTACAGGAAGTATTAAATATGAGGAGAGGTCACCTGAATGGATTTCATTTAACAATAATAACAACATAACACAGCAAATATATTTACGCTTGTTTATTAATATGAACACCGACACTTAGATTGTAGCCAATGTAATTTTACAGGGAATCGTCTATATCTCCGAAAGTAAGTTAACCGACTGCTTATAGATGGATAAAAGCATGGCGTTTTACGAATTAAGTCAAAATATTTCAAGTTACATCTTTTGACTGAAGATATTTGATGCAACACCAACATTTCTGTAGGAGTTAGTGTCCAAAATATCTTATGGTACACTGCATACCGAGATACATTATAAATAGCTTTTTTCTTAGTCCTAAGAGCATGATGCGCAAATTGTCACGCAAAAAAAAAAAGAGACACGTCCATATTCGTCTGATTTCTCAGAAAAATACTCCCGTTATACTGGATAAAAGCCCATTGAAGATAAGTATTTTAAAATGCAAGACAATAGTAAGGCCAGCTTCAAAACCTACAACATCACTACAGAGATTACACTTTAACTTGTGTAATATTAATTATTTCCACGCGTATTTATGCTAAAAGTTGTCTTAAACTAATCTGAAAATTTTCATTCAAGCAAAGGAAAATGTCATCGACCTCGTTATTCATATTCAATTGATTTGCAGAAATGGAATTATATGTTAGCTATCTAATCTTCAACATGTTCCTCTGAAATGCTTGTTGATCTGATCTGAATGGAAAGTTTCTAATTTTTTTAGAGAGCTCGTCTATAAAAGAATACGTGAAATAATGAAAATAAAGAATAACCAGTATTCGCATACCCATATATGCACACCAATCGCAATGTGGTGAAGGGCGAACATCAAGGGATTTAGAAGTGTTTTCGAGTGACTTGCGCTACCACTTGTCCTATCCAGGTCATAAAAAGTAATTTTATGTTGAAAACAAGCGACACATCAAGTCAAATTTCTATCGAAGACGTCAGAGGTGTCTCACGTAACTTAAAGGCTTTGATGATGGATGTAGTCGGCAACGGATTCCAAGTTCTGATAGAATTAAGCTTCGATGTCACTGGGCCAATGTATCTCTCTCTCCCTCCATCCCTCTCTCAATGCCAAGTCGTTAGGTATTCCATGTGCTACATCTTCGCCACTTATACAAAACTTAGGTCTGATCTTCCAGTTTCACAAATTGCAGCCAACAGAAAGCTTATGATGAACGCTGCATTATCCATGTAATTCTTCTCACTTTCAGTTGCGTCTCCAAATGTGAGGGTTGTACAGAAATTAATTCAAAAGTATGCATGCGTTTTTCAGTTAACTCTCAGTGGTAACCACCTTGGGTCTTTTAAAATGCAAGCGTTGGTGGAATAACTCTTTCTCTAGTGTAAGTCTTCATTCTGTTCTTTGTCATTCCATGCAGAAGCAATGTATACTGACAGTGTGTTGTTGACGCCTGTGGTAGGTGCAGGCAGTTCATCCTTTATAAAATAAAATTTAAAAAAAGCAATAGTTTGTTTATAGAGATACTACCATTGATATGAGCAACGTTCAGATTCAGATAAAGAAATTATTTTAATGCGGGAAACACTGAAGAAAATCGCACTGTGTAAATCGGCAAGAGCCGACAGACAAAGCATACTGCGTGAGCTTGCTACACAAAAAGATTGGTGTGCAAAGAAGTTACCTCGGCAGCTGATACCTCATATAGAGGAAAGTCATGCGGCGTATGCTCTGGAAGTGTTTGTAGCCAATGAAGACACGCTGTTTACCATTTCGCAAGAGAGAAAGTAACGCAAGCTCAGTTTGTGATGGATATAAAATCTCGCTCCATACAATGGCATTTCACTTCATTTCCAAGCCCAAAGAAATTTAAGAGCAACCGATTGACACGAAAAGTAATGTAGACAATAAAGCCGTCATTCACTGGTTTTCTGCGCTGTTAACATTAACCATGGTAGAGATACACACCAAAAGTTTAGGGAAGCGTTTAGAAACAAGATGCTGGAAAAAACTGAAAACAAACCATATTAATCATGACACTTCGGGAACAGACGCATCTGTGTGCTTCTTTTTTAGTTCAATAAAGGGCAGTATTTGGGACAACGCTTTCTTGACAGAAATTATATGAAATTAGCAGTGAATAAATGCACACCTGAATATTTTGAAAGTGGACTGGAGAGTTGGACTTAAATATGCATCGTTTTATATAGAGACTCGGTTGAATAGGACCTTTGTAACAGGAAGACTTTCTCGAGTAACATTTGCAGATTGAACTACCTGTATTAGTTAACAAAATACCACTTTTGCATTACTTTCAGAACCATATCACTATATCCCTGTATACATTTATATTATGGATACAAGTACCAGCCTTTCTAACAACGTCGTCATAATTCTAAACAGAAATGTTCCTTCAAACGTTATCACCTTCCCATTTCCGACAATATTATCATTATTACCACTGCCGTGTACAATAACACTATCTTATCAACATAGTTTCCAACCTAAATTCACTAATTCACTCCTTGAATAATATATTCAATAATAAAGGTATGAAATTCATCTTAAACAAGACAACATGTCGCTTGCAAGGCAGAATTGTTATAGTGTCACACGAAATGCATTGAATGAATTAATTACGCTTTCAAAAGCTGCATGCTTAAATTTCATCGTTCTCCATTTTGCGAAAATCAGGTAACATCAAAACCAGTCAACTGTACGAATTATACTCAGTTATGTCGTCTGGTGCTATATCGAGAAATCAATATTACCTATGATCACTGTAATCGTATATTATTTATGATCACTGCTATCAATAAAATTCTATCATTATTATCATCTTTCTCATATACCTTGACATAGATATTTCTTGGTTTGACAAGGAAACTTCATTTTATATTAAGCACCTACACAAAAAGGTTACTGCCTTAATAAAATGCATAAGGAGAAACGGATGTGATCATTTAAATATGTGTGTGTGTACGTGCTGAATACGAATGTGTGTGTACGCGCGTGTGTATGTACGTGTGTGAGTACGCATGTGTGTGTAAGTGTATGTGTATGTACGTGTGTGTGTGAATGTGTATGCCTCTGCGTGTTCGTTATTGTCGACAGAAGAAGCATAAGTTCAAAATAGAATTCTGTATATCTTACTTCAATAGAGCTAATATTTATCCCCACTTAAATATTATGTCGCGGAATTAAATTGCCTCTGTTGCTCATATATGTCTTATATAGTTCTGTATTTAAGAGATGAGGAATTATGTAAGTTATTTACATTTGACGGATATTTGTCCTCCTCTTGTTGTTAACACAACTCTTCGGCAGATATACCCACCAGGTTTTATGAGGGGTCTTGGGTAAATTTCGAAACTGGGTTCTCAATCCTAAGGTATTTTTCGATTATTTACATTTGACAGATATTTGTCCTCAACTAATTTGTTGTTAAAACATCTTTTCGGCTGATATACCCTCCAGCCGTCATCAGGTGTCCTGGGGAAATTTCGAAACTGTGTTCTCATTCCGAAAGTATTTTCCAATGCTGTTGTTGTTGATATAACAGCACTTGGACATCTTCGTGGTGGGGCCAGACAATAAAGGTGTCATCAACATAACGCAGCCATAGGGCTGGTTTTATCCTACAGTGGTGTTGATCCTACAACCAAATTCTCAAAGTATTCCATGTATATATTGACTATTTTTGGCGATAATGCCGAACCTATAGCTAAACGCTTTTCTTGTCAATATATATCAGAGTCCATACATTATTCTGTGGACCCATCGGGAAGATATCCAAGTGCAGTTAGATCATGTGAACTCAATAAAGCCATCCATACAGTTCACAATGGAAAAGAAAAAAGACAATAACCTAGCATTCCTTGACGTATTAATAACAAGCACCAAATATGGATTCAGGACATCCGTATATCGCTAGTCGACCTTCACTGGACGATACCTTACCTTCAATTCCCACCATCCTTACAGTGTAGAGAGGAATTGATCAGTGCCGAAAACATCGAGCGAAGATTATAAGTATTGATCGTGATGCACACCACGAAGAAATGATGAAGCTCAGTAACAATCTATTAAGCAACAACTAGCCCCAAATATACTACCTACTCCAATAACGAAGAAGAGAGAAGATGAGACCAATAAACGGTCTACAGTTTTCTACCCTATGTGAAATGTCCCTCCGAAAAGATGCAAACGATATGCGACCCATATGACATCAGAACAGTATTCAAAAGTAATACAACACATCGCAAATATCTCCTTCGAGTAAAACCACCAATAGAAGACAAACTGACAAAAAAACAGCGTCTCCTCCATCCCATGCAGCTTTGTTCGATTATACAATAGCGAAACATGCCGCCCCCTTAAAATAAGGGTAGCCGAGCATCGCGAAGCTGTGACACGAAGAGATATTGATAACTCGGGTATAGCTGATCAAGTATGGAAAAATGGAGACCACCTTCCCCTGTGGGATGAAAGTGAAATAATAGACACAGAACACCACTGGAAAATACAAAAACTAAAAGAAGCAGCATATATGCTAGGAAACAACAACCTCCCAAGCAGGCCGAGTGCAGATATGTATAGCATATGGGAACCTGTATTAAGGAATGATTAGAAAATATTACATTTATAAGCCCTAAAATGATGATAGAAAGAGAATCCAACAAGATCTAGAAAAGTCGTACAAAAATGAATTTGAAATGGTGAAGACACGCCAGATTGAGAGGTTTATGAAACTCAAAGGTCAGAGAATGAAGATTGAAATCTGTCACCCACCTGTGAAAGCAGTAATTGATGTAAGTAGCCGACATCTAGAAATCTCTGAAGAAGCAGTACTGAACAAACGCCTCAACTTTGCGACAACCATCAAGCGTATTCCATACTTGGACATAATAGCTCCCATTGAAGAGATAGCCATAAAGATACCAAAAGCTCAGGGAGGTGAACTAAGGTGGAAAGTGAGTCATGTACTATAAAAAGCAAAACTTCCTGAATCAAACACCACAAAATTTCGCTTTCAAAACACTAAAGAGTGACAATTCCATCATAATATTTCCAGCGGAAAAAGGGAAATGCTACAGTGGCGATGAACAAGTCTGACTACTCTGAAAAATTGGCAAGTCTTATAAGTGATGGTAGCTACAGCTAAGAAAAGAAAGACCCAACTCTGAAAACAGAGAGGAAGTTGGCACAGATCTTGATCAAGAACAAGTATCATTTCACACCAATGAAGTACAGACACCCTCCTCAGAACTTGCTGGTCTTGTGCCAACATTTCAAATCAGTATATGCCTTAATTGGCTTGAATATAATGTAGAAATCATAACACTCGGTATGCGTCTCGAGAAAGCATCTCGTGTAGATGTGTTCGTGAAAAAGCACGGAAGCATATCAATTACAGACAAAAAGTGTCCAACAGCAGCTTTGGGATTGCTGAATCTAGTTTTCTTCTTCCTTTGCTCACACCTATAGCAGACAATACTCTTTTGAACCAATACTACTTCTTACGGTAATAATGAACATTGACACAGCTGATTATTTGTGATACCAGTGGTTGTTTTCTATTTCAGAATAACTCAAATTTGTCTGAGTATGCGGCTGCTGGCGGATGGCACCAAAGGAAACAGAAGCCTATAGTTAGCAATTCAATCACCACTACTTGATAGTTTTCATTTCGTACTGATATAGGTCTGCTTTGTAGCCCCATACGTTCCTGCGAGATTTTGTCTCAACACGAATACCACTGCTTTTTGGCTTTTTACAATATATCCATGCTAAACAAGATACGCACAATGGGATAGGTATTCTTCAGGCTAGAAGAGATATAAAAACATATATGTGTATATATATATATAACAAAATGCAAACAAATCGTGATAAGTTTGTAGTATTTTCTTTTTGCTGAGATAAACAGAACGGGTTGTTTTTTACAGCCTGTGAGACAATACGTTTATTCTGGTAGAAGATACTTAGAATACAGTAGACGAAAGAAAATTAATATATGCCAGCCAGGTACATATATATATGCCAGCCAGGTTTCTTTGTATTTATGTTATATGTGCTCGGCTCGTCAACATATGTGTGCAAGTGTATGCAGTAGAAGTAGATATTTCTCTGCCTGTTTGTTATTGAACTATAAGTGTTTCTCTGGGTTTGTGTATTTGTAAGCACGGTAGTCTTTGTCTGACGTGCTGGTACTTTCTGTGACCTGTGCTCGTATGTGTATTTGTATGTGTGTTTGTATATGTGCATGTGTGCGTGTGTGCGCCTGTATGTACTCTTATGTACTGTGTGCTTGTGTATGACCGTACAAAAAATGTATTCCGTTATGTATTGTGCGAGTTTCTGTGTGTTTATGTGTTAGCTAGTAATTGCTAAACTGCAAATTGTATGGTTGACAAATAGGATGAGTGGACATACAAAGCTGCGGTGGTGCGAGGCTCCGTGTAAATGCTAGAGTATTAGTACGTGTGCGTTGGCGAATGAGTTGCGTCTAAGAGGAATAATCCAGTGTGCATGGGAGGTCATATTTATGCCATGCGTTTGTGTTTCTCTAATTGCGAGGGTGTACGAGTGTCTGTTTGTAGCGTTATTTCAGTATTTGATACAAATATTTCTAAGTTGTGCGAACTCAATAGTTATTGTGTGAAATATACACGCATGTGTATGGGGTGTAAGTTTGAAATAAATATTACCACATAATAAGTAATGGGACGCGTATAGTAAGAAGAAGGCAGAGGTGCGGTTGACTTGACCGTCCTTGGCGTAGGCGGCTCTGACTATGGTTTGGACATCTCCAAAAATCATGTGGTTAAAATGAAACAATACATTTTGGAGTCTCAGACAGTAAACTAAACAAACAAAAATGTAATACACATATTTCAACGTTAGCAGGAATATTCTAAAACCATGACGAATGCTATTTCGTGCTAGATGCTACTATTGTATTTCTTTTCTGCTGACTATATGTTTACAGCAGAAGTGACTGCAACACATATCACAGTACATGAAACAACGTTGGATAAACATTGAGTGACTTTAACTTGCAACAAAAAATTCTACTGAAAGTAAGATTAACTATGAAAGATAGCAAGATGAAAACATAAAATCGACACATGTATCTAGTATATAATATAAAGTAAGGGCTCTATTGGAAATATGTATCGAGAAATATTTTGGAAAATAATCTGTAGACTGTTATAAATTCTAGCAATATTACCATCAGGCTTTGCGACAAACCACCAGTATTGTTTATATCACTTTGATGATGACATCGAGTTCGTGCAACATTAATCGATTTATGAACACCATTAATCCAAAACTAAGTATGACATACTATCAAGGAAATATAAAATAATATTTTAATCGATAAAGTAAACAAGAACACTGCTTAATTTTCAAATACACATATATGTAAGAAAAGTAATTGTATTTGGGTTAGTAGGATTATTATTTCATACGTTGTGGATTTACTCACAATCATAAACATCACCAGATTTAAAATAATTAAATGGCTCTTAGCTTATTGGAAATGCTGGCTGCTTTGATTATTGAAGGAGTTGGTGACGAATGCAACCTCATAATAGAAACTATGAAGAGAATGCCAGCGTACAGGAAATGTTCTGGCAATCTAGGCATCTCTCTCAAGTACAGATACTCAACATTAACCACTGACGCACTGATAATGTGTATAAGTTCCTATGGAACAGCTTCAAAGCAGAATATGTAATACTTTATGTAATTCCGATCAATATAAAAGAGTTGTAATGAAAAAGTAGATTTTAATTTTCTACCATTTAGTATACTAAATTATTATAAGTGTTGTTATAACGAATACTTAATACGGAGTATTCGTTATCGTTGATAGGTCACCCAGTTCAAATTGCACCTCTGATTGAAGAAATTCCAGATTTGAATGTATTTCATTTTCTCAAGCGTAGTGTATAAAAGTTTACGTTAAATAAGTTATTGGTCTGCATTTAGCTAAGTAAGATAAGTTTGGAGAAGTGTTTGATTCCAATCTTATATCAGCTCAGTTACGTCTTAAAAGCTATTTTACTACATAGATGGATATATCGTTATAAAGGAATGCTTTATTATTTCTCTAAATTTTTGGAAGTAATATTTTGTGATGTTGTCCTTATTGTGTAAAAGCAATTTCGCACTTATATTTTTGCTTTATTTACCAAGAGTTAAAGGGGAATTGGAGAAGTTAAAGGCAGTTGTAATTATCTTAAAGCTGATGCTGACCTATGAACATTTCGTAGAATGTACTGTCTCGGATGGAAGGCTTTCTTATAATTTCTATTTGGCTTTGCCGTATAGATTCTGAAAATATTTATGTTATTATATATCATTATACATTAAACATAACGACAATACATGTTTTTTTTTTCTGTTATGATATGTGGAACGATGTTCCAAATTGCAACAGTTATTCTTTGCAAATTTAAGCTTCTTGCATTTAGAACAACACGATTTAGATGATATTCATGCATCCATATTGTGATAACATTATATTTTGTTATTGTTAGAATTGCATAAATTTACACTTTTCTCACTATACTAGAGATGTAATTATAATTCTATAATTGCCGACATTGTCGATTTCCGTGGCTCTGTTTTACAGTAATGGTTTCCCATACGTAAATGTTAGACGCCAATCGCTGTTGTCACCAACTTTGCTGTCATGCTAGACACGATGTTGCTAGTATTTGCCAATTATGATATATGGGCTACTTTATTAATGTCTCCATTGTAACCAAGCAAAGAGAATATTGAAATGGCATTTTCCTTGAAATGTGATTAATTACTACTTCGGCCAAATGATTGATTTCTTTATCTGTCTCGTTCTAACGATTTGGAAAACTTTCTCCAATGATTTTGAAGTACAAAAAATAAATAAAGAAACAAATAATAAATAAGTGTATCCAAATCAGAAAATCGATAATCCGAGTGATGTATAGCCATGAGGTTAGGCACTCATCCTAGGAGACTGAATGACATAAAGGAAAAGAGGCCTTCTCATCACTAACTGATTGTCTCGTTGCAATGAAGAATGGAATATACCAGAACCAATTAGATTATTTTTTTCGATATTTGCGGCACTAGCATTGTAGTTTCATATTGAGGTATTAAATTCTTTGTTTTCCATTTGTTGCATTATGTATTTATATTTGCATATTATCAGCTTACAATGCTCGGTAGCAACGATGCATACTTGTACATAATAAATTGTATTACATCGTATCATTATGAATAATGATATATAACATATTTACTACCGTTTATGATCAGGTCTTGAAATGAATATTTATTGCAACACCATCAACGTTCTAAAATTATTGGAAGTAATCAAAATAATGTAATGTTGAAAAAATGTCCTATTTTTGTAATATAGTTCTGAGCATCTGTTAAAATACTGTAGACGTGCAGGGAACTGTTTTTTTGGTTTGGTACTAAGATAATGTAAGAAATACATTAGGCGATCCACTAAATACAAATTGAGAAAAAATGTCTTATAATATAAAGTGCAGTAACATTTCAAACATTGCATTTTGAAATTTATAGCTTTGTTGAACTGAACTTTCTACAAAATATATGTGCTTAGAAAGGACAAAAACTTGATTTAGGGCAAACAATTTACGCGGATTTATATTTGAGTACTTAAGTTATTTGCCAGAGAGATACTACTTTCCAAAATCTGTAAAGTGCCGCTTATGTAACACATTTCAAAATTCATATAAAAACTGTTAATAGCATTCACTGAAGACATTGCTAACAAAACATCAGAAAGATGAATCAGAGACTAAATGCTTACCGGGAATACTGCGCACATGAAATTGGTAATTTCTTTTTTACATCATGCATATCAAATATTTTGTAAATAATTATTTTATTTTACGCACACACGCCAAAAAATGCACATGCACAGGAGCGCGAACACACACATACACGAGGGCATACAGACGAAATCGACACACATAAATATAGGCACACGTACGTATACATTCATATACACACACATGTACAGATTTGGAAAATTCTTGGGAAAATATTTACATTCTCTTCTGTTTATGTATCCAAATAGATGTATTAGTTGGCATAAGTAAAAAAGAAAAAAAGCAGGCACACATATGATTTTTCTGTATGTATGATGGCGTGTATATGTTTGTGCATCTAAATCTGTATAATGTAAAGTGTAGATTTATTATGGTGTATGGATGGTTTGTTTCTGTGTCTATAAAATTGTATATCTGCTTACGTGTATATGTGATGATTAAATGAGCGTATGTGTTTGTATGTATATGTGTATGTGTATATACATACATATATATATATATATATATATATATATATATATATATATATATATATATATATACACACACATACATATATGTATATATACACACACACAAATATATTTATATATATACATGTATGTGTGCGTGTGTTTGTATGCGTGTGTGTGTTATATCTATGTACATATGCGTGTGTATGTCTATGAGTAATGCACATGTGAACTCATATAACCCATATATCCAGCAGAGTTCTATATCTTTAGTTTTGCACACTTTCTTTGTATGGTCTATATTTTTCAGCAGATTTGACCTACGGCCCTCTGTCTGGCTATAAGAACATTGGTTTAATATACCATGATCAACACATCTGTATACCATTGCTATCGCTTTTATGACTATTTCTGTTTTCGCATCTTTATTTTTTTTTATTACTATGCATTTACTTTCTACTGCATAGTTTTCATTTTATGTTTTACTGTTTATAATTTCTATATTTCAATCTTATTGTGTCATTTATATTATTTTCTTTCCATATATCATTAATTTATTTTCTATTTTTCATGATTTCTCTATTTTTGTATCGGAGTATTTCTTATTTCTCATGATTGTTTAATCTTTATTTCCATATTTGATCATTATTTTTAACTAATATATATTTTCTTATGCTTTCCTCTGATGATATTTGTCTTAGTGTATCTCAATAGTTTCTCGATCAGTTGTCTCAATCTTTGTCTTTTCTTAGTAAATTTCCTTTAAATTTTCCTTTGACTATACATTTTGGCACGATCTGTGTTTGAAAAATATACTTTAAAATATGCTTTTCCGTCCAGTAAAGAGAAATGCTGTTAAATATTTATATTAATGTGATACTACGTAGGTGATCTTAAAAAAACCGTAGGAAAGCTGAATTCTTTAGAAATATGAATATTATTCTTTTGCGTATAATTTTGGGGTGCATATAGATTTCCGCTTTCATTTCAGCAACAAATATTTTATGACATTCAACATGGCATTGTGAAAGCCTGGAGGTTACTTTAATATTATATAATGAGCTCTAGAATTTGTTTCAGTCTCTTGCATTTGCACTGAATCATATATTTATGAATGTATGTATGTATGTATGTATGTATGTATGTATATATGTATGTATGTATATATATATATATATACATATACATATATATCTACATATAT
>NC_068981.1:47221349-47229710 GCF_001194135.2 Octopus bimaculoides
ATATATATATATATATATGTATATATATACGCACACACGCACAAACATGTCAGAATACGGACAAAACAAACTGTTGTTGACATGGTTAGAGAGAACCTACATTAAAGGTGACAAGAAGAGAGACATGTAGATAGACAAAAGCAATGGATACAAAGGTGGAAAAGGAAACAGATAGGAAATGTTCGGTATGTGAAGGAACTGGATAAGTCGAGATACATAGAAGAAAAAGGAGGAGGAATTCAATTAAATGTGTAAATGGATAAATAAAAACATGGTTAAGGAGACGATGAATAACAATGACACAACATGACCTGAAAAGGCGAAGGAATGGAGATGGAAGGAAGATGAAAGAGTTTATAAAAAAAAGTATAAAAAAAGGAAAAGGATAAAAAAAAAGAAAGCAGAATAGGGAGAGATAAAAAATTATGCTCCTGGAAGGAGTCAAATGGTAAAATGCAAAAGGGAGAAAGGAATGGGGTGCCTAAAATAACATAAACTAAAGTAAAAAGAATAGCTAGGAAAAGGATGCAAGAAAGGTTAACTAGTTGAGGACTTTTCTATTGAAATAATGATGACCCCAACTATAGTGCTAGTGAGTTGCTGCCAAAGTTTAAGAGGAAAAGAATGGTTCAAACATTCAAATTTCAGTGCATATACCTCCACATAAAAGCACTCACACGCAAAGATACTCACACGCATTTATATATACCCTTATATATACGCATGTTAAACATGATATTAGTAGAGTAACTGTGCATGCTAATACATAAAGTAAATTAAACGATAGATAGAGAAAAAATACGCGAAGATGGATTAATGAAATAAAATGAACATTAAATCAAATGAAGAAAATGTGAAAAGACATGTGAAAGAATGAAAGTATGTGATTAAAGTACACTATAATATTAGAAAGACCATATCACTGTACATATCCACTAAGTAGGTTTTCAATATGTGTGTGTGTGTGTGTGTGTGTGTGTGTGTGTTAAGGTTATTTGGGAAGTAACAGTGTTGTAATAGAAAGGATCTAAAAATGAATGTAAATCTGAGTAGATTTAATCAAGACTGTAATCATCATAGTTTTCAACTTTTCAACAATTACAACAGGAAAATAACATTTTTTATGCCACATTCAAATTACGGCCTTGAACTTCCTCTCTGTATCTGAATTTTTTGCCTCCCCATCCTACTGATCTTATTTTTAGTTGAATTGGTTTTCAAGAGTGTGGCCGTGCATTATCATATTAGAGAAGAACACCTTTTTTTCTGTTTACTGAAGTTGGCGACTTTCGAAGTAATTTTTCATTTACACAATCAAGTTGTTGGCAATAGATATCTGCATTGATGGCCCCTCCATGTCCCAGGAGCTCGTAATGAACGTTACCTTTCATGTTCTACCGAACACATAGTAAAGTCTTTTGTGGACGGAGTCCTTGTTTTGGTGTTGGCACTGACCTCTAATTACGGGGTAACCATTCTCTTTTACATTTTCTTTTGTGATGTAAACCCATTTTTCATCTGCAATAACAATGCGATGAAGAAATGACAGGTTGTTACAAGTTTGCTGCAGATAATGGAAAATTGTGTCCGATTTTCAAATAAAGTTCTTGTTTGCATGTTTTTTCCAATTTCCAAGAGATCTTGATGGTTAGTTGAACATGACACATTAAATTACTGCGCCAAATATCCCGTAATTTGACGTGGATCAGACATACTAATCTCATTCAAAAAGTCGTCATTCAGAATGGGTTGTCTTCCAGAACGAGTTTGAGGGTAATATCACAATCGCCATTTTTAAGACTTTTAAACCACAGCTGACATGTACAAGCTTTCATTGCATCAGGATACATGTTACAAATGATTTTCATTGCTTCAGCAGCGGTACATTTTTTTGAAGAAACTCATACAGCAAACAATAATAAATATGTTATTTCATAAAGTCCTTACTCCGCATAGGGTTGATTACCCAAATTACTATGAATGACATACTGCAGGAAAGAAGAGATCATTTGTTATTTCTAGAAACTGCCCGCTCATTTGATCTTGACTCTGACGTGATTCGTATATTCATATTTTATATTGGTGAAAACACGCAAATACTTTCCAAATTCCCTAAAATATATGTGTGTGGGGGAGGGTGTATGTATATATTTTTTCGTTCTGTACATGTATGTGTGTGTTATATATATTTATGAGTGTCTGAAGAAACATTGTGCTACATATTATGAGTTGGTGCGTGAGATGTGTGACTGCAGTGGCTGAATTACCCGGATATTGAAACCTTACCTGGATTTTCAGAAACGAAGTAAATTGGACATCTTCATGTGTGAGGCTACAGTAAAATATTAGATAATAGAACATGACTGTGAAGAAGATATTGTGAGTAGAGGAGTGAAATACGGGAGGAACGTTTAAAGTATCAGATATAGTGTAAAGATCATAAAAGTAAATCTTATCAGATTAACTATGAATCCCATGGAGAAATTTTTAAATAGTGCGTGAAATATAGTTTGAACTTTGGATTTGTATGGTACGAAAAATAATAATAATCATGCTGCTTGAGATACACCAACGTTACCCTGTTGTCTTACTATACTATAGCCATATTGCCTGAGGTTCACCGAATTTATCATTCTTACCACCTCTAAATTTATTCAGTTACGATATTTTGCCACTTCCTTTACCTTCTTTACCTCTCCTACTAACGGCGTTATCCTCTTGTTTTATTATTGTACCCAGAACAATAATAATAGAATACTTCGAATAATAATGGTTTTATAAGTTGGCACAATGCAAGCTGTTATAAAGGGAAAGGTATAGTTAACTACATCGACAACAGTACTTGATTTCACTTTACATTGTCGACTCCGGAAGAACGAAGGACAAAGTTGACCTCTACGTGTTTTGAACTCAGAACGTATAAGACCATAACAATGACACTTAACATTTTGTGTGACACGCTATCAGTCTTACCAGCTTGACATCTTACTACTACTACTACTACTACTACTACTACTACTACTACTACTACTACTACTACTGCTGCTGCTACTACAGCTGCTGCTGTTGCTGATGGTGATGATGATGATGATGACGAAGATTCTTTCTTATTTTGTTAGTCGGTTTCATGATTATTTCACTGACATCAGAATTTGAACTAAGTACGTAGAGTAACAGTAAGACTACATGATGCAAATCGTTTGGTGCACCGTGTTATAGTTCCTGCCTGTGTGCCACCCTTCAATGATAATTTTTAAAAAAAAAACATAATAATAATAATAATAATAATAATAATAATAATAATAACAAAACAACATGACCGCCAACAACAACAAAAACAACAACAACAACAAAAACAACAACAACACCAACAACAACAACAGCAACAACAATAATAATAATAATAATAATAATAATAATAATAATAATAATAATAATAATTATAGACACCATACACATCCTACGTAAAATATGTACTTTAAAGCTGAATGCCAGAAACACAATTTCAGCAATAAACACGCGGGCAGTCGCAGAAGTTCGTTATGGCACTGGGATCCTGTACTAGACAGAATAGGAGCTAAAGGATATCGACAAGAAGTCAAGAAAACTCCTAGCGATGAGCGCCACTTTCTCCGAAAAATTCGCAATTATAACCAAAACCTGAAAATAATTGGCAAAATCCGCTTTGCAATTAAGGACATAATATCAGCTAATGATATTGATATTACAGATCTCAGCCAACTGTACTATGCATCCGGGAAAATCTCAACGATTCTATGTGGTAAAGAGATTAGAAAACGACAACATTCCAACAAAAAGCCTACATGGCAAGAGCGTACTCAACACCAAATTCAGTGTGACATAAATTCAAAAAGGCCCCTAAGTTTGACAAGACTATCAAACTAACACAAATCTGAAAATTAAAGAAAAAAATATATGAAAACCATATTTGGCATCGATACCATCATAGACACCATCAAGCAAAGGGTGTGTGATAAAGTTGCCCGCATATCAACGTATGAAAAGCGCGTTAGATCCTTCAAGGACAACAGCATGTTCAAATATAACCACAAAAATTTACGGGAGATACCAGTTACAGTAAAGTCTGACCCATCAAAAGAAGTGCAGGAATATTGGAATAGAATTTGAGCAGAAGAAAACACGCACAAGGAAAAGACCCCTTGGTTTGATAAAATATCTACCGCCTTAGACTCCTTAGAAGAGTAAATGTGTCAGGAAATGGAGGTAAGTAAGATCTACTGTCAGGAATTAAAGCAAATGGGAGTATCCAGGAAAGGATGAAATTCCTAACTTCTGGTTTAATGCCTTCCCAGAGAGACGTTAACTGCTAACAAAATTTTACAACAATGCACTGAAATAATCTAGTATGATTTCCTCTTGGCTAGTTAATGTGATATTCCTACTTCCAAAATATGAAGAAACAAATTACCCAAAATATTATCGACCCATTACCTGCTTAACAACAATGTATAAAATGCTCATATCCGCCTTGACTAAATATACCTATTGTATCTTAATAGAAAGGGAAACTAGTGAAGTCAGGTTCAATCGAATTAGATGTCTAAACATTAATAAAGGAACTTGAGCAGGAACAAACCTGGGAATATATGAAGGATCTGGTATCCAGCATGCAAGCATGAAAGAGAAGGTTAGGAAGGAATGTTATAGAAGAGTTCGAGCAGTTCTGAAGTCTGAGCTGAATGCATATGATAATGTGTTAGCCATAAATTCCTTAACAGTCTCACTTGTTCTTTATAGCTTCAATGTGCGTAACTGGAATGCCAGTGAAATAATAAAAAAATGATAGAAAAATCCACAAGCTACTGACTTGTAATAAGATGTACCGTCCAAAGGCAGACGTACAAAACCACCACAATCGGACTGGCCAAATATCTTGAAACAACCAAATATTGGATGCCAAGACTTGTTGAAAAACATGAAAGACCCAAAAAACTTCACTCTATTCTGAAAGAGAGCAAAAAATCGCTACTGGTCTCTTAGAGACCTACCAGATTGATCAGGTTGAAGGAAATGCGCCAACTGCTGGCTGCTGTCATTGGACTAAAATAACTGGGCTAACATCTGTGGTTATTTGAAATGGATAAATTGATGGTGAAAGAATTGAAAGAAAATCTTAAGGTGGATTACTTCCGCAGGATGACACTGATCCTCAAGTAGAAATTAAACGGGCGGAATAAGATTGAAGCTATCAACACCTAGCTGGTTTCACTACTTATATACGGAGCAGGGGTAATCGCATGAACAGTAGATAGACTAAACAGCTGAAACGGAAAGACAAGGTAGTTGCTGACTAGATATGGGATCATCCACCCAAAAATTGACACAGACAGACTGTATGTAACAAGAAAAGAGGGAGAAGAGGGGTTATTGAATGCGAACACAGCATTAGAGCAGAAGAAAACCACATAGCATGTAAGCAAAAATGTCACAGAATCGTTATTATTGGAAGTAAGAAGGTCAGGTTTGTATAGGATGGAAGATTACAAACATTAAGCACTGTTCAAGCAAGTGAGAATGAATGAAACTGAAAATAGTTGGATAAAGAAAAGAATGCATGGACAATTTCGTAGGGTTGTCGAAAATAAGACAGACAGAGAGAAAAGCTGACTATGGATGACTAAAATGATTTAAAACAGAAACGGTGGCTCTACTCTGTACGGCTCAAGAGCAAGCATTACGAACGAATTACATCAAATGCAGAATGGACAACATATCAGAAAATGACAAGTGCAGACCTTGTGGAGAAAATGGTGAAACCGTATAGCATATTACCAGCCTCTGTAAGCCACGGGCAAAGAAATACTATAAGAGACGTCATAACTATGTAGCTAGGATTGTCCATTGGACACTTTGCAACAAGTATGGACATGAGAGTTGAAAAAAGTGGTACGAACATAAACCCAAAGGCATCATTGAAAATAATGCTATGATTCTATGGCTTGATTTTATGATTCAGTGTGACCACGAAGGAGTGAATCGAAAACCAGACATAGTCTTAATTGAGAAAGAAGGCAATCTATGCTGGATCACAGATATAGTATGCCCAGCTGACAACTTATGCGATAAGGAAGAAAGAAAAGTCAATAGATACGACAAGTCACCTTTCAGAGGTTAAGCAGCTGTGATTGCTGAAATAGGTGGTAGTAATACCAATAATTGTCCGATCTCTGGGAACAGTGAGTAACATTTTTTGTGAATTACATAGAATAAATAGGGCCTGCAATTAGGGTGGAGCGCTTTCAGAAAACATCACTGCTTAGAACCGCTCGAATACACCGGATGGTGCTCGAAAATTAATGGGTTTTACCTTAGTTCACTGGTAGTGAACAGCTGAAACCGTAGAACATCTCCAGTGTTAGAAGATCTGCAAATACAATGAACTAATAATAATAATAGTAATAATAATAATAATAATAATAATAATAATAATAATAATAATAATAATAATAATAATAATAATAATAACTACAATAACAATAATACGTAGAGCAAATAGGGGGTGACTGGTAGTGAACAGCTAACGCTGTAGTACATCTCCAGTGTTAGAAGCTTTGCAAAGACAATAATAATAATAAAATAATAATAATAATAATAATAAAATTAATAATAATAATAATAATAATAATAATAATAATAATAATAATAATAATAATAATAATAATAATAATAATAACAACAATAATAATGATAATAACAATAATAATAACAACAACAACAACCCCAATAATAATAGACTTTTCTACGATAGACACAGGGCCTATAATTTAAGCGGGGGATAAATAGATTACTTTGACCCAGTGTACTTTTATAGCCCCTGAAAGGATGAGATGTATCGTTGACCCCAGCGGCATTTGGAATCAGAGTGTAAGGCCGAACGAAATGCTGCTAAGCATTTCGTCCGGCCTACTAATGACTCTTCCACTTCGCTGCCCTAACAACAAAAATAACAACAACAAGAATAATAATAATCCTTCCTACTAGAGGCACAAGGCGAGAGATTTTGAGATAGGGGCCACTTGATTAAATTCCGCCACAATCCGCAACTGGTACTTAATTTATCGACCTCGGATGACAGGCAAAGTCAGCATAGGTGGAATTTTAACTCAGAACAGAGCGGCAAACGAAATACCACTAAGCATTTCGCCTGGCTTGATAACGATTCTGCCAAAACACCGCTCTTACAACAACAACAACAACAATAACAAAGGATAATAATAGACAAGAGCGTGATGCCATTGCGTTAGGTATTTTATTGGTTGAAGGATATTTCTATAGCAGCACAGATTAGAGCTAAGCTTTCAAAATAAAAGATTATAAAAATTCCAGTCTATTGGAATTCAAATCTTAAATATGAACGAGAGCGTCCAGCGTGCACACAGTGATGGAATGACATCATCAGTCTTTAGGGTAAGAAGTTGATTACATCGACCTCACTGTTTCACTGCTACTTAATTTATCGACTCCGAAAGGATGAAATGCAAAGTCGACCCCGGCGTGCTGATGATTCTGCCTGCTAGCCACGCTAACAACAAGGACGATAACAACATCAACAACAACAACAACAATAATAAATTGCAATACGAAATACCTGATAATGGCTCACATGGCTAATTATCTTTACTGATTGTAAGTGTGATATGTATATGTTTTGTCTTAATATAAAAGCTGGGTTACAGCAAATATTCGGCTTAATGCATTAGGTCGTTTCTTTCTTCCCTTTACCCGGTTGGGCACGTCGCTTTGTTGCTGATATGTGCACATCAGATCAGGAGAAGAAATAGTTGGGGAGTATCATAACAATGTGTTGAGGGGGATTGTTTTTTGCATCAGTAATTCAGTTATGGAAACATGGACTTTTCTTCCATAATCCTTAAACACACCATATTCAGAGAACTTTTGAAAGGAATTATACTTGGGCCCCACCTGTAGTGTCATACATGGTTATCTTGTTACTTATTACAGCATTACTTATGTGCATCTTTCTCTACTGTGATTGGTGCATAGTAATGTATATCGTGAACCCAGAGTAAACAGTGAAAGCCAGCAGGAACCAATCGTATTCTACCTGATGAAACGCCCACAAACGGTTGTTGGTGAAGATATTTAACTATATAATAATGATAATGAAAGACGATCTTTGATAGTATATGAAAGTAAACTAAACAACTTTAAGTTGATGTGCCGTGCAGAATTCAATGCTCTGTTCTGTCATTAAAGTCTGTTATCCTCCATCCGCATGCTATATATACATACATACATACATACATATATGAGTGTGTATGTATGTGTATATATATATATATATATATATATATATAT
>NC_068981.1:47234727-47237525 GCF_001194135.2 Octopus bimaculoides
TATATATATATATATATATTTATATATATGTGTGTGTTTGTGTGTGTGTATGTGTGTGTGTGTGTGTGTGTGTGCGTGTGTGTGTGTGTGTGTGAATGTACACCCATATATGAGTTAAAGAATTTACGTAGAAATCTAATATAACGTATAGCGGATATATCCACGATATTTGCATGATATTGGATGTTGCTCAACACTGACTTATTGTTGTGTCGATATTCCCCCACTCATGGAATCAGAATGAATAAGAAGTCTTTGATCCTGATAATGTAAATATTTATGCATGTTATTCAATTACATTAACCGAGTCAATTGATTCAGCAACCGTGTGGTGGTTAAACAATGATGTTTCTTTTCGCTATATTACCCCGTATGATTATTCATATTTGACCTATTTTCCAACTCTTTCTCAGATGTATGTTTCAACATCAAATGTCACCCCCATATCATACCTTGTATATTATCTTATATTCTTTCTATTTCATATATGCTGCTGTGTTACATATTTCAAACGGTTAGAGTGAGCTCTTGTTAAATTTTAAGCATTGTGAGTTGTCGACTTGATGGCATCTTATCTAATGAAATTAATCCTAAGATACATGATTCTATAAAGTTTCCTGAATTTATAAGCTTCCCTTTTGATCATATATAACCTTATCTACTACTTCACTTCCTCATTCAAATCTACTTTCTAAAATATCTCTACATAACAAAAGTCACTTACTTATTGGTATTTGTTTTAATCTAAATATTATTCAGGGTGTTTCAAACAATTTGATATCATTTGCGATGTAAATATCACAGAAACTACATGGTCAAATGAAATGAAACTAAATAGGCTTAATGTTGAGCAACATACGAATTATTACTCCAAATTGGAATGAGAAATTCAAGGGTATGTCGATTCCATGAATGACTTCACAAAAGTTCAATATACACACCGACTGAAACACAGCACACGTCATGTCTCTAGTCCAGCTCCTCCCAAAAACGCTGCAGTATGTCATGGCTAACAGTCTCCAGTGCTGTAGTTTTTCTCTGCTCGAGTTCCTCAAAGCTTGCAAGAAGAGGGGGGTACAGACCAGGCCCTTCACATAGCCCCATGTTTGTGCTTTCGCTTGTCATCTTCCGTTGTGGCCTGAACAAGCTGCAGCTTGTAAGGTTTCATTAGCAAGCGTCTCCTAAGGACGTGCCAAACTGCAGTTGATGGAATCTGGGTTTCCAGACTTGTTCTTCTTAAGGACATTTTTGGGCTTTGCAAGAGTTTTGGTGAACTCGCTCGACCGTCTTTTCCGATGTTAGTGGTCATCCAGATCCTTTTGCCCTGCACAGATTGTCTTCCTCTTTTTTGTGACAAGTCCAAATCTGCATTGCCGTTGATGATCTTTTAGAGAACTTATTACAAATACACGCTGCACAATCTTGTTCGAGTGTGTTCCAGCTTACTCCAATAAACAAAACGCCTCTTCTCTTCCAGTGAATGTTATTTCTATAAGTGAGAAGATAAAAATATCAAATATTAAACATAAGAGGTTGCCAATGCTCTTAATATTTGAAATCATTTGAACATGAACTGCTAAAGTTATTAGATTGTGAAAAAATATCAAATTTTATGAAACCCTATAATTAGTTTAGATATAAATTAAACGTAGACTGATATTTCCGAGACAGAATCAAACATCTACCATAAATGTGATATTCTAATAGATTGAATAGATTAAATTTTGGCTAATAAATATTTGCTTCACTGCATAATTTATACGGAAACAAAACGTGATGTACCGACGCGAAGTTAAGCAGCTGGAAATACATTATCTTTGCGAAGAGCACAATGCAGACACACTACATTTAGATGTTTTTCTTTTAACATAGTTTTCTCCAAAGTGAATGTCAATGTTGCGTGTTACATCACTTCCAACTTTGTTAATAGTAATGTTAAACCGTTTTAAATTTCGTTACGTTAACTATACATTTCCATGAGAGAATCACGTTTTATTGTAAGAATGGTTAAAATGGAATATATGTAATGAATGAATTTTCTCAATACACGAGCATACGTTTCGATCGCAGGTGTGGATTTCTTTGTTTTACATAGGATAGTGATATTAAATTTCATTTGGCAAATGTACAACGTTTAAATGTTAAGTAGCATGAAAATTCCTCACGAAACGAATAAAAGGAGTCATATATAAATCAGCATATTTGCGATGTTGTGTATTGTTAAATTTAAATCCGAACAAAGAATTTACTTCAAATAAAATCATATACAAGAAATTGTATAAATTCTCAAAGACAGAGAAACAGAGAGACAGTGACAGAGAGAGATAGAGTCAGACAGGCAGACAGAGAGACTCAAATCACTAATTACATTACTCACACTAATAGAAATCAAACAATATAAAATCATACGATTGAATTTAGATACTTAATGCCATAACAGATGAAAACCATCTTTTCTATCACACAAATACGCTAAAGAATAAACAAACCATCTGGATAATTGATGTTAAAGTTTTCAGCTTTTCAATGTATAGCGAATGTTAGAAGAATTTTTGGTTTTACAATACATGGAATGGATTTATGCGTTAATTAAACTTATTTAGATCCAATGAAGCTTATGCAATTTAAAATTATCAACGATCTGTTTCGACGAACATTGTACACTACAAATACATCTTACTCACTCTCTTTGTCTATCCCACACATATGCCACATATATAATATAGCGCCGATGTACACGTGTTTCAATACATATAAATGCATATATATATATATATATATATATATATATATATATA
>NC_068981.1:47238087-47241668 GCF_001194135.2 Octopus bimaculoides
ATATATATATATATATATATATATACCACTGCATACCTCTCCCGCTTTCTTTCGATGGAATAGAGTAGTAGCTCTTTCAATCTGTCCCAGTAGCTCAGTCGTTCCATTGATGTAATTTTCCTTGTGTAATGCCGTTGGATTTCTTCAGGATCTGGTAGTATAAGGTGACTATAGCTGAGAGCAGTAGTCCAGTCGGATGAGGATAAATGACTTCCATAATGCCATAATAGTTTCTTGGTCCCATGTCTGGAAGGTTCTTAGAATCCAACCAACCACTCTTCTGGATACCGCTACCACTTTGTTGATTATGCTATGGTAATTAAAATATATGAGATGAACGTAATACGTTGAAGTGCTGAAGTAAGTTTTGAGTGATGATTCTCCAATATAAGGGATTAGAAGGAGAAAGAAAAACTGTAAAATTTTATAAGAATAGTTGCCAGACACTCAAAATTAATTTCAGAAGAAATTCGGCACTAAGTATTTTTCTGACAAGTGCATCACCAAAGTAATGACACATAGACCAGAATATGTTGGATCATAGGAGGGTCACTTGTAGTTTTGCTTAAATAGCCACAAGCCTTATTTTATGACTCCAGATGGGTGGAACATTGCTGCACTAGCCAACTACATATGGCATTTATCTGAACATGGGACATTAAACAGGATTTCATGGCAGCTCCTGGAGCAGTACGGGCCATATCTGAAAGTGGTAAACGATGTAAACTTTGCCTGGCTGAGAGGGTATTGCTCAGAAAAATTCACAAATCCGTGTCATCTTAAGCTTAAAACAAAATGAAACTGTTTCCCAATGCATTGTTGTTTGAGTGAACGGAAATTTTATATAAATTGATACTTTAAGATCAACTGGAACGTTTAAAAAGGATGTATCCCCATCTGTCCCAGAAGGCGATTTCGCTTCGAAAAATTTCGTTTCAAGGATTCTTTCTATCATTAAGTGAACCAAAACTGTATATTTGCCTCCACAAATAAACAGATTATTTGTCATCTATATTGCTAAATGCAATAATTGACATGAAATCAATGGTAACTTGCTGACTGCCCATATATATATAAGCAATAATACATCTCTGAACGAGGTATAAACAGTAGCTACACGACAACGTGAAGTATATTGGCCACTTAAATGCGGCTAACCACTAGAGGTCAATGCTACTGTAGCTTGTAACCCCAGGAGAACAACCTTCTGTGCCGTATCAATATTTGCAAAGGGAAGTCATCCTTCCCATCCTTCCCATCCTTCCCTTCACGTTGTCGTTATAAACTAGTTATAAATTAGCCGGTTTGGAAAAGAGTTACTTGTATCGTGTCTTATAAGTTGTAATAATGAAGTCAAATTATCATTATTTGGTTTGCCTTCATTATTACAATATATATGTATATATGTGTGTGTGCGCGTGTATGTATGTATATATATATATATATATATATATATATATACATACATACATATACATATATGAAGTAATTCTCACTGATTTCCATAATCTCACTTTTTTCACTCTTTCACTGTTAAAATATTTTATAACAAGCATGTTTGAATTCCTCAATAATATTTCTGTATAAATTTTGAACAGGTTACTTTAGCTCATTATAATGTTCTACCAGCCATTAAACGCAAAACACAGCACATCCGTTTTCAGATATGATTGATCAGTAAAAAGTCAAGTCAGACGTCATAAAATAGACACTTCTCAAAAATTTATATGCAAAACATTTGAAATGTTCAAAATCATTTATTATTGTCAAATAAATAAATAAATTTAAAAAATGTAAATAAAATTAATAAAATACAAAATCTTTTGTGAAAGAAATTTTCTTAATATTTCGCTTATTTTTTCTGAAGATGATTTTGGTAAATTTTAAATACTGAAATGTTTGCTCATTTATCAGTGTTCATATTGATTATCTCATTTTGATATACTCTTTTTTTAAATTCAAATTGCAGTTTAAATTAAACTTGCAGTGGCTAAGTGGGTAACTGGCGCAACTTGTAATGTGTTATTGTCGAAGTTCATAATGTATAGAATTTTTCCAATTTACTCCTCATGTCCTTCTAAAATATATATGGTATATGATATTCTTAAATACTGAAAATAAGGCATACAAATATATTTTTAGGGAAACAAATCCAAATGTTAAATGAGTAAGAACAAGCAATCGAAGTTCAAACTACAATAACTAGATAAAATAAAGATAAAATAAGGAGGTGGAACATGAATCGGGGATCGTATTTTTTCCTTCTGCAATGAATATATATAACCTGGTTCTAACCGTCTTCCAGATACATATACTATGCTATGAATGATATAGTCATTTCATGATAGGATGAATGATTGCATGTACTAAGAGTCAAATCATTTTCACTAGTTCGAGTTACTCAAGGTACTAAAACATATTTTGTTTCCAGTTTATATTTTATGGAGGTGTGATTACATACTCAATAGTAAATAATCAGGTATTCCAAATTAGAGCATGTCATATGAATATGTATTTGTATATATGTGTGTATGGGTGTATACATAGACACACACACACATACACACACACACACACACACACACACACACACATATATATATATATATATATAAAAATTATACATATATATATATATATATATATATATATATATATATATATATATATATATATTACTTGCAAATGGATACGTGGCGTTCAATCATATAATAATATAAATAATATGTGTATGCATATATACATACGTATATGTACACAGATATATACTTACATATATACTTATATACATATGCATATGTGGGCACACAACGTCACAGAACGTAAACAACGAAAAATACGAAAATATGGAATACGAAATACGAATACAATGAATATGAACTACTTTGCGAACAACAAAGGAAACAGATAGGAAACAAGACATAAAGAACAACCGTTCATCAGTTGATGGCTGTTTTTTTTTCTAGTCCGTATTTCGAGGATTCCATGACAAGATATGCCTACGATAAAACATGCTCTCGCAAAGCAAATTAAGTAGAATTTGGGATTTTGCAGAATGTCAAGATTAGTAACAAAGCAGAATAGTGAAAACAAGGAGGCAGGACTGCTAAGCCTAAACGAAGTGAATTAGTGAACCCGAAGAAGCTAGCTTGGGCAGGTGACAGACACAAAAATACGATTGGTTGCTACAGCTGTATCAGGGGGAAAGAAAGAAACACAATTTAAGGAAAGAAACGTGGTCGATGGTCACGTAGGAACCACGAGAGATATTAAGAAGAGTGAGGGAGAGAGAGTGACAGACAGAGAAGAGCGAAGGTGAGAGAAAAAATAGAGAACGGATAAGAGAGAACAAAAACGAGAGGAGGAGAAGTGGAGATAAACAGAATTAGAGAGAAGAGATAGAACGAAAGAGTGATAGAATAATAGAATAGAACATAATACATTACAAAATGTCCCATGCGCATATACATATACGTATATATCTATGTGCATATACATATTTATAATTGCATATAACATTTATATATATATATATGTATATATATGAATATATATATGTATATATATATATATATATACAT
>NC_068981.1:47241902-47244648 GCF_001194135.2 Octopus bimaculoides
TATATATATATATATATATATACATATGCACATATATATATATATATATATATACATATAAATATATATATATATATACATATATATATAAACATATGTATATACACATATATATAAACATATGTATATACACATATATATAAACATATGTATACATGCATATATATATGTGTGTGCGTGTGTAAGGTGAGTCGGCAAAAAGGGTTAAATTCCGTCGGGTTTGACTTTGCACTACATACTTTCGGTGTCGATAAATTAAGTACCAGTGAAACACTGGGTCGATGTAATCGACTAGTCCTCCTCAAAAATATTTCAGGCCTTGTACCTATGTTAGAAACGATATTAAAATATGTATTATCATCAATTTCATTGCGTTTATATAAGTGAACTAGGCCATGTGCGTATTGTAAAAATACGCGATTGAATTATATTACGTTCTAAGCACTCTTTTCGGGTATATATCAGCTGTAATTGTGAGAACCGTGTATGTAGGAATAGAAAGTTAGTAAGCTTCGAGCAGTCTCTTTTAGGCATAGAAAAGAACTTTCAGGAACAATGATAATTTATTGACGTCGAATGTAGTAGGAGTTTCTGCATATCGATGTTCGCTAAGTTGACAAAATCCTTTTGTATAGTTTGCGGTTAGAAACTATAGTTCTATGTGTATGTGTGTAATTGTTTATGTGTGTGTACATTCGGGTGTATGTAATGAGAGCATTCAATAAAGGTACTGAAATGCGTTTTTGGGTAAATACATGTTCAGTACGAATTACCCGCGCGAGTCTAATCGAATGAAAGCACCATTAAAAGGAAGTTAAATTCCTAAATTTGTTAAATTACAAATTCGATGGCAGAATTCAAGACTTTTGTTATTCTTTGAGTACAAATATAACCACGGCGAATGATATATATAAGTGAATAAAACCATTGATAGTGTTACACTTAACATCACTGCAGCCTTATGTGTGAAAACAGTAATGAGCAAATTTAGTAATAGATAATTATGAATATATTTGAATAGCAGCGTTGGCAATTTTGTATAACATATATTTCCACATTAATGAGGTAACTGTGAAACAGTTCTTTCGCTATTAAGCTATGAATAAGATAGACATAAATGAGAAATATGAGAATGAAGTTTAAACTTAAACACATTAAATTAAATTATTTCTACAATTAAATTGTCCTTACTCATGACAGAAACTAAGTATTAGTTATAATGAACAAGTTCAAGTATTATAAATGACGCATAGAAGGAGTTGTAACATTGCACACAACTCTAGACTGAATATAGACACCTCGCAGGATAAAATATGAAACGGCCTATCTGTATACAGCATCAAAATTATCGAAATAATAATAATTGTAGACATTAAATTTAGATATTCCAGGCAAACTCTCCCAAAACGCTTTTCGTCTGTTAATGTCAATATATTGACCGATAAATATCGTTAGATTTTACAGAGAGAAAAACTCTTGAAATATGAAGAACCGAATGAAGATAATACTATAGAGAAGACGTACATAAACAGTTACATATTCGGTGTGGGCGATTTTTCATTGATTATACAATGAATACTTTGAATAAAATGATTGCCACGATCGCCAACCTTATAACGTAACTGATAATTTTGACTAAGTAACAAGGTAATCAATATGACACTTGTATCAATCTCAGGTGTAAGTCTAACATGTGGAAATCTACTAAAAGCAACATGATTGGAAATAACCAAACCACTATTGCTGAAGAGATACTTGGCAAAACGTAAAAAAGTTAAAGAAGATGGAGATCTTAGTATATTCCAGAAGTGGAACCAAAACACAAATTCGTAGGAAGTGCACAAAATATATTTTCTTGTAAGTATAGAATATTTTGCATCTATAAGAACCTTTTCTTTGTAGCAAACAACCTATCTAATCAATGTAAATTGGCAAATAATTAGGCCTAGATGAATATACGAAAGGAAGAAAATCTTGTTTGTGTAAAGACCTTCTCCAGAACAAAATATTTTACAGCTAAACAATTTCATCAATAAAAGACATTTGTAGAAAGCAAAAGAATAGTGCATTGTGCGAATATATTTTCCAAAACTAGAAAAGCACAATTTGATTCCGACAATATAACTACACAAATAATCCTTTCTGTTATAGGCATAAGCCCCGAAATTTTGCGGCATGTGGGTTAGGGCGAGGTTAGACGATTTCATCGACCACAGTAATTGAGTGGCACTTCCTTTATCGAACACGAGAGGATGATCAGCAAAGTCGACCACAACTTACGGATTGACAAAATGTTTCTAAGCATTTTATCCAGCGTACTAAAGATTCTGTCAGTTCGCCACCTTAATGCAACAAAAGAATACCCTATTGAAATGCTCTGAAGAACGGCATTCACTAAGAAACTCATCGAATGTAATGAAATTTATGGTTGTCTGCAGTCTACTATTATCAAAACTGAAACAATTTGACAATTTCGTCTTGTTACTTGTTTTCACAATGCTGTATTTAGTATAAAGAATAAATCTTTCACGTGCGAGTGATGATCGTTTAATGTATGCGTGCGATTGTCCGTGTATATGTGTTGATGAAATACATACACAAACACACACACACACATATATGTTGGGGGAAACAGGGCTATGAAACTCAAACATGAGTGTATGTAAAATTTCTTATACTTAATATCCAAACACATCTCAAAAACTGAGTAATTCTTGTATATATATATATATATATATATATATAT
>NC_068981.1:47245395-47246482 GCF_001194135.2 Octopus bimaculoides
ATATATATATATATATATATATATATAAATATATATATACAAGAGAGTTAAAGGTGTCTGTTAGACCCAAATGTGTCACGTGATGCTGAGTAAGTGCTATGGATACACCGTAAAGCTCCAGGTTCGGTGATTATGCGAATAAGGAGTCCAACGTAGGTCATATATCAGCGTGTATATATATTATTTTTTTAAATTTCAGAATGGGATAAAAAATCAAGGCTGTGAAGATTTTACAACCTTTATAAATAGGTCTTACAGCTGTTTCCAGGATGTTTTATTATATCCCTTCATAGGAGACGGTGTGAGAAAATAGTTAAGCAATAGTTAATTTAGGTAAGATACGAAATAGGGAGTGCAGTGGAGGAATGAAAATGGATGCAAGATATGCAGCGATATTGCATTTATAGATCCATTATTTAAGCAGAATGGTATACATTTAAGATTCCAATACTATGTGTGTAAAATCAAATAGTATTTAAAACTGGTCCTTCCAAGTATAGAGTTTTTACACAGAGCTAGTGAATCAAGAGTTTTATTTAAAGTGACTTAAAATTAGGTAACGTATTTGGCAGGTCAAGAAAACAAAGACGAAAGAATAAAGCAAACAAAAGAAGGAGAGATATAATAAGGGACAGTGTACGACTTAGTGGTCAGTCAAGATAATTTGAAAGTAGGAATGGGGAGTTGAAAGTGACAGAGAGAGAAAGGTATTAGACTGTAAAAAGGAAGAAGGAATGGGGTGATAGACAGATAGGTATAACACGTAAAGGAGTGTCAGTTATGCAGTGATAGAGTCTAAGTGATGTGGCAGCGAGAGGAGTAGTAGTATTGAATGAACAATTTAGGAATATAGATTAGGTGGTTGGACAGGTCAGTGCTTAGTAGTAGAAGAAAATAAATATGTGAAGATGTATATATATATATATATATATATATATATATATTCTTTTTTTCATAGAAAACCATGTAATCGTTACCAATATAGCAAGAGATTTCACCGCAAAAAACTCTAAATTAGACTCCTTAGGGATCGTTCTCCTTGTTTATATATCCAAAGTTTTAAATTTAAATTTAAGAGAGAGATTAC
>NC_068981.1:47247037-47256017 GCF_001194135.2 Octopus bimaculoides
TATATATTCCTTGATTCTTTCATTTGTTATGTTTATGTGACTGCGGCCTGGCTGCAGCACCGCCTTTAGTCGAATAAATCGATCCCAAGACTTGTCATTTGTAAGCCTAGTAGTTATTCAATCGGTTTCTTTTGCCGAACCACTAAGTTAGGTGGACGTAAACACACCAACATACGTTCTCGTGCAATGGTGGGCGGAGAAACACAGACACGCAAAGATACACACACACACACATACATATGACGGGCTTCTTTCAGTTTCCGTCTACCAAATCCACTTACATATCTTTGGTCGGCCTGAAGCTATAGTAGAGGACACTAGCCCAAGGAACCACGCCGAGGAACTGAACCCAGAACCATGTGACTGGTAAGCAAACTACTTTATTTCAATAAATTCGCCATTCGCGGCGTTACACGGAGGGGACAAACAAAGAGAGACAAACATAAAGTAGCTGCGGGGTGGACATGGACGTTAATGAGAGGAGTGTGATAAGGATGAAACAAATAATGAAAGAGGCACCAGCGCCCGCCGACTAATAACCCATCTAAAATTTTCTTGTTTAATTTCCTCCAAAAAACACTTATGAGGTTGTGTAACCTCTTACACTATTAATATTATAAATTTTACACAATTTCAATATTTCAAAAAAATTTCATAATTTTTATCACTAGGTGGATCGATTGTTAAGGAAAATACTCCGCAAGAAAATATGCTGCCCCTAACAAACAAGTGACCATTGTTAGGCTTGAATTTGCGGAGAGGTAGAAGAAATCCTTCTGGTTACATTCTTCTATGATTTTTGGCGTCATGTTGTCCGTAATGACCTCCGCAGACACCTGCGGAGAACATGTGGAACTACTCGCACACTCCGAGTACTTCCTATCTTAGCTGCACTCGGGGTCCAAGAACTCATCCACAGTCCCTTCCTCATGGTACAGGATAACATAAAAATCCCCACTGGGAGGGTCGTCACACCACTCTGTCAGCGGCCCAATTCGGGTTCTGTCGGTGGTGCAGTGAGTTCCGCCGACCGTCTCCCATTTCTTCTTTTCCTTTTTTATTGTTTTTACCTGCTGCGGGGGTTATGGCCTCCCCCGGAACACCTGGGGAGCAACCACCATTGTTCATCTTTCTCTTTCAGGAGGCGACTGCCACCACAACTTCCTCCGTCTCCCCCTCCTCTGGAGGAGGAGGGCACTTTCTCATTTTCCTTCCGCTCCAGGGCCTTACCTCGGCCCTGGGGGCAGTTCTTTTTGATGTGACACTTGGGGTGGGCGATCCCTCAAATATAACCGGGTACCTGACCCCGGCCATTACCAAAAAATCACGGAATATTAGGTCGCCGGCCGACTGGGTCCAAAGGGTCAGAACTGCTTTTGATCCAACCCAATCGGTCGCGGCTCCCACCCTGACACTGAGGAGCTTTGTTCCACTACCGCTCAGGCCTCTATAAATGTTCTGTTTGATCCATTCGGACCGAACTCCGGACGACAGTACACATACCCAAGCCCTCATTATTTTTCCCCACGCTATGTGGGAAGGAACAGGATTTTATCCCCTTCAAGGGGCTGGCTCGCCGCAATGCAAGCTTCTTCAGAGGAGTCAGATAGCAACCACACCGTTGCAAATTTGACTCCCGTGAAGATATAATAGTTTTTTTGCTGGCAAGCAGCTTGACAGCTCTTTTTTTTATAGGTTCATTGTGGAAGGGGGAGTGTACACCAGTTAATGAATCTTCACGAAACTGTTTATACATGTTAGACCAACATCCAGTTTGTTACAAGAATCATTGCAGTTTAATTAATATCTATAAATGGACGGCTAGATCCCTTAGAATGTTTCCAGATAGAGCCCATTTATTTTCCTTTAACGACAAAGTATAAAGAACCCATTCAGTTTACTTTATTTTCTCTTTTTCCCACTGGTCTTTTATCCCTCCATTTATTAGAGAAGCAATACCTTTACTGTAACAGGTTGCCAATGTTTACGTTGTATAAATACGTGTGCGTTCTATATTACGTGAACGTTCTTACAAGAAATTTTCAGACAAGGTGAGTGATACTATCAATCTAACACCTGTCCTCAGTCAATATATAAATTTAATGACATTTCACAAACCTACCCAAGATCTTTCATTTAAAACAAATTTTAAGATATTATCATGGTTATGGAGATATCAATGCCCCAACTTAATTTGCAAATCTGATCTTAAACTTACTCTTTCCATGGCAGATTTGTAAAAGTTTTCATTATATTACATTATATTTCCTATCAATCAAGTTGAGCATTTTTATTTCCTAGTATTTGAACTGTTAGGGTTATTTTCGCACATTACCCAGTAAAATCTTTAAACAAGTAAATAGTATTTTCCTTAACAATAGATCCACCTATTTCGGTTAGTGATTTATTCACTAATATACCATGAATGACGATGCCTTTCATGTCACTTCAGCCAATTGACAGGCGCTGCATGAAGAACATTTCAGAGTTACTTACTGTGAATTGTTATTTTCTCATATCCGATTTGCATGTTATTACGTAACTGAATTCAGGATTTTGGTAGTCATAACTTATTGAAATTCCTAAAAGCAAGATCCTATGTAAGGCAATTGCCTATTCTCTGTAAATGCACAAAACAATTTTAATGGCTACATACATTGCATTGTTGCTATTGGATTAGCGAAACAATTACTGGATCAGAGATATGCCCTGCTTTCCGGGAGTTACCGAGTACATCAGCTAGCATATATATATATATATATATATATATATATATATATATATACACGCACATGAGGCGAAATATAAATGTTTGTTTTCGTGTCAGCCATTTTTGAGCTTTACAACATATAATTTATTTGTACCGTTATAAAGCATTAAACTCCTTTATATCATACAAATAACCTATTCATACATTTATCTTACACCATTTTCTTTCTTTCTTTCAATATATATGTATATATATATATATATATAAGCAATGTTAATTCTCTAAATGAAGTATTAACAGTAACTGCACGATAAAGTGTAGTATATTGCCACTTAAGTGTGGCTGACCCCTAGGGGTGGATGTTACTGTTGCTTTTAGCCCCAGGAGGACATCTCCTCCAGCTGGCTTATATATTCATTTATTTATATATATTTACACATATATGTATATATGCATGTATGTATAACACAATGAAGGTGGGTGGGCGCAATTATAAGACAAAAATGAAAAATGTTATTGTCGCGAATAGTGACTGAAGATGCTTAGTAGCACTAAAATATGACTGAAAGACCCTTATAGCCATAAACATAGTACAATTCTAAGTAGTGACAGGGGAGTTAACCACCCTACAGCGAGCGAGATTACTATATTCGTTTGAAATTAATGTGTATCATTAGTTCTAATAAATTCCTGATAGGTAAGTCATATCTAACCTGCCAGTGTATGGATTTTATCATTAGAATAAATGGCCGATTCAACAAATTGGTAATTGGATAATTATAAAATAATAAAGATGGCTAGATGTAATATATATATGAGCGTGTATGTGAGTGTGTGTGTGAGTGTGTGTGAGTATGTGTGTGTGTGTGTGCGTGTGCGTGTGTGTGTGTGTGCTTGTGTGTGTGTACGTAATGCAGTAATGTGTATAATGCAGTAATTAATATAATGTAAGCCTTCCATTTTGTGTATCCACTGATGAGAATATGTATCAATTAAAATTTTGCAATTAAACTCGACTTGTTGGTTAAGGCTTATAAGATGTTAAATTATGAATTATTATTTATTTGTTTAACCATGCAACATTAATTTAAAGCTTATTTTCAATGAGTATTTGACAGCCTCATATATAAATGTTTATTAGGTGTTTTTTTCTTATAGTGTTCACTTATCCCCGTAGGCAATTATACAAATAAAAAAAAAGAAGGAAACAGATTATGGTTTCATATGATTTGGACTAGTGTGCCTGGAAATAATCACATACACTATATAGAATTTCGAATATAAAAGAAGGCAAAATCGACACCAAGCACAAACACGTCTAGAGAATCGAGAGATAATAATGTGATAAACAGCAAAACACAACAATCTTATACACTCAGTAAGTATGATTTATTGTAAAGTGTGTTCTCCACTATAAAACAGACTATAATACAAAGAATAAACAATAAATTAGGTAGGGTTTGCCAAAACGACTGTTCAACAGTATATAAATTTACTAATAAATAAACACGTTAAATGCGAAAGCCCGTCAGAAGAATCAAGGCACACAATTTAGTACCACAGCAAGCTCTAAACTCACATTATATGTTATCACAGAAGTCATATGCAAACACTGAAATACTTACATCGATCTGCGCCACAGTACTACAGGTGTAACATAAAATCAGACTTCGCCATTCAACTAAAAGTGTAATTTAAAAAAAAATCATATATAAAATTGTTTTGGATGCACATATTGCACAGATGTTTGCTCATGATATAAATGCTTGAAATTTTGTTTTGAATTTAAATGAATTAAGATCAGATCTATGAGAGTTCATGGAATTATTCCGGTCGAAAGAAAACTCATGAAATTTTATGTGAGACACCAACAAAGTGTTGTACATTAATATTTTGTGCTATTTTATACTCCAAAATTACATTTAATATAGCATAATGGTTTATTGATTTATATAAACTGTCAACGATGGCAGTAACTTATGCCTAATGAGGCTCTGATAGTATTGGCGATGTTTACTTCTCGATCAATGTAGAAGATTCAGCAGTTATAATATCGAATATTTATAACTCTCTATATCTACATAAATGTTTAGTACGGTAATGAGAAGAGACAAATATATGAGCATCAAAACGAAAAGATAAGAAAGAGAAAGTAATGAAAATGGTAATTGTAATACTATCAATCTCCACCACAAGAGTTGTTGGGGCTCATTTAGAGAATGGGATATTTGGGAGCTAACATTACTTGGATAGGAAAAAAAATTTCAAATAAATTAAGTCACGTATTTGACATGTGAACTCTACTAATGGTAAGATCAAACATAGAATGCACTATAACTGGCAATAATTAATTATGAAGAAACGGGCTCTAGGCTCAGATGTTGAACCATTCTGAACATATGTAGAGACACCAACACCTACAGTATTTCTGGATGTGTCGTCTGCATATTGAGTGGCGCATATTGAAGTCCTTAGAAAAGCAAATAACACCTAACAAATTGTCATCAGTGGAAGGAAACGACAGACCCAGTTCACTGGAATGTATATAAGAGGAAAAGGTTTTGAGAATTTGGTGATAACTGAGGAAGAAAGAAGAGGCTACAATGAATCCAGCTGGCTAAAGAGATTGACTCAGTAACGTGCTAAGTCGTACGTGCGATGGAAAAGATTGAGGACGTCTATTATCATCGCTATCTATAAGCATGGTATATGAAGATATATATAGGGAAGTGTATACGTGTCTGTGTACGAGTTTTATACATGAATGTTATTTTCTACTGGATGATAAATAACATATGTATTGTAAATGCAAATCAGTAACTGGTGAAAATGAATGAATTATTTATTACAGTACATTCTTAAAGCAAATTGAATATATTAGCTGAGAATTTGGTCGACATGATAATATATGTCCTACATTGGTTAACAAGTTTCTAAAATATTTAAAAAATGGCATAATTTTAGCGTTTCAAAGAACATATTTAATTATCGACAACGTCTTTCACAAGTAAAATATACCATATATTTGATTCTGATTTTGAAATGTGTCAAGCAATTGACACTGATATCTACGATGATTTAGTATTTCATATGAATATGAACCAGCAACCATGAATTTCAATCATTTCCAATAAGTGAGTACGGATACCATCGGAAATCAAGAACAGTAGTGTACATTCACACTTCCAATCTGTTCATAAATATTGACATTGAACATGACACGCCACATTCGTTTACTCCATAAAACAATTAAATTAAAACGATACAGAATAGTTACTTAATTCGTTAATTTTATTTCCCCTAAAAATATTGTCTGTGCCAAAACTCTATCATTACATTGTGTTCAAATAGTATCAATTGCAAAGAAATAACATTTGACGAATGAAATAAGGAGGCTCTTCAACATTACATGCAATGACTATGCTACCGAATATTTTTATTTCACTATACAGATGATATTAATAGTGCATTTGCTACGCTTGTCTCAAGTCTATGTAAAATATACTTCTCTTAGTAATATATGTAAGAACTGAAATCATTCTCCAATGGAATTATATATACATTTATGTGAGGGTGTAATTTCACAGTTATCTACGTATACAAGCATACATGTATGCGTAAATACATACATACATACATACATACATACATACATATATTTATATACCAACTCACACGCTTATATATATGTATACATATGGATGTTTTCAAATTACCTGCCATTCATGCATTTGAAATTCGTCGGTGGAATACACTAGAAGAATTCAATAAAAAGTGTCGCATCAGTTGTGTAGAATCTATAATGATGTACTGTACATATCATGAATAAGAGAATTAGTTTACTTTCCCAGAACAGAAAGGTATCGATTTAAACCTTTATACTTTTACAACATTATTTGTAGCGAAGTAGAGACACGGGTCTTATTTTCATTGACATGTTTGTTATGCTGTCGTTAGTTTAATTTACAATGTCAGAATGTTGTATGAAACATAATTCCTTGGGGAGTTTATGCCACCGCATATTAGTGATTCTTCGTATCTGCCAAATAAATGTTGTGCCAACGTTGGTAACTATGCATTAATATGTATACTACACTGTTAACTTTTCTCACTAATATCATAGATATGGAGTTGATAGAATAGCACAAATATTTATTATTAGAAAGCTGGTATGCAATTATTACCAATGCAGAAATAAGCTATCATATCTCTGCTATCTAGTGCATGTGTAGCTAAGTTTCACATAAAACCAAACATTGTAATCATCCACTTTCATCAAATAATATGACAAAAATTACTCAGGTAATATTTATAATACATCTATCATAGTACAGGAAAAAAGGGCACTATTATATTATTCATTTTTAAGAATTTCGAAATACATTACGTACATTTGACTTCTTAGAATAAAACGATAATCTAATATTGATGAGGTGTTATGTTTGTACACTAGAATATATCCATGGATATACGTACATTAAACTTGCCATAATATCTATGGATTATGTATCGAAATGATCATTCATGGAAAACTTCTACCTATATTATAATTAGAAAATATATAGCCACTGTTCTAATAAAATGGTCGAATATATAATCTGTTCCTAAATATTTATATTTATATCTTTTTCAAATTCATGATTGTATTATTTTCATAATATTTTTGATGCCTTTTCAAATGCTACTTCTAAATTCATCTAGATTCTACTGATATACTAATGTTAAAACAGTTATTTGAAAAACTGAAAAAATCATCATTATTAAGTAATGGAAAGTATTATCTAAAATTATGTTAGTTTAGTTTTACAATTAGATGTGATGGAATGAAGAAGGCACATCACTGATGATTAGGAGTCAAGTTGAAGTGATAAATATCTACGTGCACATTATTTTCAGGAGCGACATAGTATTTAAAATTTTGATATCAATTTCATTATATCTTTTTAAACTGATTTGATATTGTTGTTGCACACACGCACACACACACGTCTATGAATGTTATATGTATGGACATATACAAAGTAAATATCATAAGATATATTTATCGTATGATATTTACTTTGTATTATATTATACTCATTTATTGTGCTTTTAATTATTATTTTTTTCTATAAGTGATAGTGGATTTTCATTGATCAGTTCATGAAACTTGTTTTTTTCCCTAAAACTATATATTTATATATATTTTAATCTGTAAAGCTCAATTTAATTTTAATTTTTTATAAATTGATTTTAATTGAGATTTTACCTGTAATTTTGGATTTTGTCCCTAATATTATTATTATATATATATATGTATACATACGAACTCAAACGCACACAGACACACACACACACACGCACACACACATATATACAGAGAGAGAGAGAGAGAGAGAGAGAGAGAGAGAGAGAGAGAGAGAAAAGAGGGAGAGGAGGGATAAAAAGAAATGTGTAAGTACATGGGTAAAAAGGGTAGAAAATTATACTCGCATTACTATGATTAAACTGGCTTTAATTAAGTTGAAAATCTTCATAAACACTCACTCTGAGACTAAACTCATCACCCATCCATCTAAATGACTAGTCATTTTTTGCTATGATTGTGAGTCCATTTTCTTCTTTGTTTTCCTTGACTCGGTAATTAACACACAACATGTGCTCAAGTTTCAAACAAGGGTGCATGTTTTGTAAATGTTCCTAACACTCCTCTCATATATATAATATACAAAATGATATGAGTAGTGTGTGCAGAAAAGCTTACCGAATACATCTCCATTTTTGATATTACTCTTTCCGAACGCAAACTCTTTTTCATAACAAACATATTTTCTCATTTATGTCATACTCATTCTCCTATTCGTGTCTGTTGTATTTATTATTAGATATATATTGTTTTGTGAATGTTTCTTAAACTTTTAAGATTAAAACCGTTGGATGGGAATAGTATAACTGCTCGCCGTTATCATTAAAATGCAATTTGTTATTCTACTTCATTCATCTAATTTTTTCTTGTTCATAATGGTGATATTGTTTCTCCTCAACGGTGCTCGTATTTACAAATTTTCTACAGTTTCAAGTGTACTAATCCTTGTACTCCAGCTTCCGCATTGTATTCGGTGATTTACAAAAGAATTATCACTTCAAAATTGATAGAGTTTTAAGCATTTATACATCTTAGTAGTGTTACAAAAGGTCAATTCTCTCTGACGCCTTGGGCACGTGACACTTAGAATAAAAGTTTGTCACTATTCTCAGAATCAAAGAGCATTATATATATATATATATATA
>NC_068981.1:47256437-47257334 GCF_001194135.2 Octopus bimaculoides
TCTCTCTCTCTCTCTCTCTCTCTCTCTCTCTCTCTCTCTCTCTTTATATATATATATAGGGTTTGGACAGCTTCAATTTGAGTTCTTTCCGATGGAATTTTTGTCCATTCTTCAGCTAAAATAATCTCCGGTTCTTGTAGTGATGGTGATGAGGATATCGACTCCTTAATTGTTTTTCTAAAATACACAATGAATGTTGAATAATATTGAGATCTGCTGACCAGCGTGGTCAAATAAGATGTTCAACATTCACTAGAATGTTTCTCGTGTCATTCAGAAACAATTTAAGCTGTGTCAATTGGAGCATTATCATCCTGAAATATTGCGATTCTCTCCGGAAACAGTTCTGCAACAATACGCGTAATTTGATCAGATAAATTGCTCAGTCTTGATTATTTATTCTGCTATGAAGAAAAACCATTGGGCTAGGGGATTTCCAAGATATGCCTCCCCGCCTAGAAGACCATCACTGTTCTTCCTCCATGCTTAAAAGTTCGAAGAAGGCAGTCTAGGTCAAATGCTTCTTTTGGTTGTCTCCACACGTATACTCGGCGGTGGTCGGAAGAGAGGTAAGAGATGATTCATCCGAGAAAATAACATTCTTCCATTGCACTAGGGATCAATCCTGTAGGATTTTTCCTACACTCTAAACGCTTTGCAACGTTTCTTTTTCAAAGTGGTGGTTTTCTGATTGCAGCCCTCCCGGGAAATCCGACTTTGAGGAGCTCCTGGTGAACTTTTTGTTTAAAGCGGGTTCTCGAGGTCGTCATTAAGCTCTGCAGTAATTTTGGGAGCTGTAGTTTATGATCCTTTGTAACACTTGGCATATATATATATATATATACATACATACATACATATATTTATAGATATATATATAAATATATATATATATAT
>NC_068981.1:47261812-47264347 GCF_001194135.2 Octopus bimaculoides
CTCTCTTTGTGAGTCCTGTTGGTATTCTGTGGATTATGTGTACGTAGATTTAAGCTTTCTGATCTCCCTTTTCTGCGCTCCCGCTTATTTTGTTGTAAGTGGTTATCTACCTTGTTTAGCTGGTGGTGTTTGGGATGGGCAAATTTGCAGTTTCGTCCCTTTTCCCAAATCATCAAACAATAATTATAAATTAAAGAGTGTTGTCTGAGGCATTTATTATTTAATAAATTCTAAAATTGCTCATCTCGTTGTGTGCAATGAAAATGTAGCAAAGCAGTTAACGCAATTATTTTGTACTTTACGATGGTAAAATCAAAATTTTAATTTTCTACATGCAAAAAAAAAAAAAATACTAGGGAACTGAAATTATCTCATTTTAAACATTTTACGACATTATTTTCGTTACCAATGCTTTATAAAATAAACATGCTGTAGTTGGCCATATTCACAGTTTTCTGAGTGTTAATTTGCATATGTACAGAAACATGTCATTTGCAAGAAAATAATTTTGAAATCAAAAATTGAATATAGAGGAATGTGTATCTGACTTTGGCTCTTCCACAGAAAATATCAACATGCAATGTTGTGTGAGAATGGACACACGTGTTCTGATTATATGAACTGCTTGTAGCTGTCAAATTCTTGATAAATAGCCATGTTAAAAAATCGATTACAAATATTCTAAAACTATTGAGAACTAATACAGAATTTAAAATTTTCAGAATGTTATATCGCCAAGCAACAAATATTCCGACTTCTAATTTAATTGGCTGATGTGGATTGCCTTACAGTTAAGCTATTTAATAAATACCTCATTCTATATTCTAATGTACAGATAAAACACGTCCATCATGCAACTGAGCGATGAGCAAATATAACTATCAAATCTAAGGACCTGCTAGCGCATGTCTGACTCATGTAGTAGCAACTGATTATGTGTAATACTTGTATAATATGATCAAAAATGTGGTGTGATGATGAATTAAACCACGGCTCTAACTGAAAAGTTGTTGGCTGTCAATAGTGCCCATCATTTATTTTAGCAATATGATTTAACGTAATTTGGAAACATAATTCGAATTTGTCAGAACACGCTTAGCAGAAAAATCTTGCGGTGATTAATCAAATTTCCATAATTCATAAACTATAAATCTCCGTTGGCCTCATGAAATATGTTGCACATTCATATTTCATTATCATTTCATTTTCATATATTTACAATCTCTTCTGCGGTGATAGTATCTATAAGCTACTCCCGTGTTTATTCCAGTGGAAGGTCACGTATCAGGATTTTGGCAGAGGTTTTCATTATCTCGATTCTGTCGTGCATCGACAAGCCTGCTTGTTATGGTCGAGTCCTACCGTTTCTCTCTTTCTTTCTGTCTCCTGCTATCGATATATACCAATTTATTCTAATATCTAGAATGAGGCTCAGATTTGTCCAATCCCAAGGAAACTAACTCCCCAGAAACCGTCAAATTATTCCTTGTGCACTCACATTGAGCACCACAAAATTGACAGGAATTTGCTTGAATTGCTCTCACTCTACACGAAGACCAGTATGCATTTTATAGATTCGGTTTACTGGGATCCTATTGCTCTATTTCACTCACATGCAGAGATCCAGAGTTTTTGTTAAGTAAAATTGTTCATCGCAGCAACAGCAATGATTTAAGCTCATGTGACTCGCAAAACTACTGGAAAAACACCGGAATATGCATCCACATTTCCTGCTCCTTATATTTGTGGTCGCATATCAGATCACAACGGCATGAAGATTGCACATAGAACTCACAAGGATATATTTTGTATCAACGCTATCGTATCGCGACGCTTTGTTTTGTTTTACGCATTCTCAATTCCAGAGATAAATAAATTTACTTGCCGTGAGCTTCATCACCTCACACTTGAACTCGAATTACGCCACCAACCCTAATTCTCCTAAACATTTCGAATACAAGCGTCTTTCGATCTTGAGTTGGTAACTTGGCAATGCATGGGAACTATTCACTTGCACAATATTTAGTGCGTACTCATTGATCATATATTCAACAGCGAAAACAAAACTGAATTAGCTTGAAAAATATTGCACGCGTATCTATAAACAGAAACAACACATAATTAGATATTCGGATATCTCTCAGTTACTAGATCAGCCAGTCACTTGACATCACTTGCACGGAAAATATATTTATAACATAGCAACATTTAAGGCAAACATGGGAAGTTTCAATATAATGAAAAAATTACTTGAGACAGAATCTAAGATGGGATAATTTGCAGATAAATCCTAAAATAGAATACTGCTGCTGTGTCAGAGGCTATATACTAAACTGCAACCTAGGAAAAGTGGGTGGGGTGTCAAACAAAAGCACAAATACACACAAACAAAACATGGGACATACATACAGAAATACGTATATGTATGTATTACATGTAAATATATATACATATATGCATGAATGTATGCATATATGCATATGTATGTAAGGTATATATATATATATATATATATATATATATATATATATATAT
>NC_068981.1:47264447-47268687 GCF_001194135.2 Octopus bimaculoides
AAGTTGATATCATCGACATATCGAGAGTACACATTCACGAGTATGGAATTATGTGTCAGGCGTTCCTTAAGCCTTCTGTCCCACCATTTCTGGCCGAAATAAGATTAAGATTAATGTAATATAAAGCTGACGCAAATTAACACCAAATATACGGTGCGTGTGTTTTTATTGGCTAAACTGGCAATATGACCATCCCCAAGTACAACAATATATATATATATATATATATAAATAATCAAAGGACATAGTAAGTATGTCTACCTGCTTCAAATAACAGCCAAAACCCGGTAAACTAATCGCCAAAATGTACACCGGTAATTACTACAGAAATCAAATGAAGGCAATAATGGCGGAGTCAATCAACTTACGTACATGTGGATTTACGTAGACTACTTTCTGCATTCATTGACATTAATATGTCTTAGCTACGTCAGCACACATCACCATTATAAGGAATCGATTAACGCGTCCCTCACGAAATCCTTGCTGCTACTGATTCGTTTAGCACCGAAATCACCAGCAGCTTCCTAGTGTATCATATCCTCGTTGCCGAATTTTACGAGAATAAAATATAAAATCTATTTACAAAAGGTACCGTTAATTCTATTATTATCCAATGTCACTAATTTAAGAATGATAATAACAGAATCAACGGTACAGGTGACTGCAGGCCCAAAATAGAATTTAAGAAGCTGAGGGAATAAGTAGCAGCACAGATTTCGTAGGGACGGGTTAATCGATCCCTTATAATAGTGATGCGTGCTGATGAAGCTAAGACAGATTAATTTCAATGCAGAAACTAGTCCACGTAAATCCACATGTACGTAAGTTGATTGACTTAGCCATTTTTGCCTTCATTTGATTTCTGTAGTAATTACCGGTGTACTTTTTGGCGATTCAATACCGGGATTTGGTTGTTATTTGAAGCAGGTAGACATACTTAGTATGTCTTTTGATTAATTATAATCCCTCGGCTATTTAAATGCTATTGTTTGGCCTGCAGTCACCTGTATCGTTGATTGTGTTATTATAATTCTTAAATTAGCGACAGTGGATAATAATAGAATTAACGGTACCTTTTGTAAATGGATATATATATATATATCCACTATTTACTTATATATATATATATATATATATATATATATATGTATGTATAGAGAGAGAGAGAGAGAGAGAGAGAGAGAGAGAGAGAAATAAATGGATAGATAGATAGAAGCACGATTAAAGGTTACACACCTGATTCAGGAGTAGCAAAACCCTAAGAAAGTACTGGTTAGTTACCTATATAAAGAATATTGAACATTATATTTAATACTCAACTGCAAGTTAACTATATAAACCGTGGTTTATATATATTTATTTATTATAATCATAAGATGAGAAAATAGACAGGAAATTAATAATTCATTGTTCTTTAATTTAAAAATTGGCAAACATATCTTGTAGCTTTTTCAATTCCTACCCTCACAAAATTAATTAATTGAATTATAAATTATTTGAAAGTAGAAACTCTTCAGAGGTAGTTAAAGATACACAAAATGGGTGCTAAATTCCTGCATATTGAATAAACGCTGCAAACTGGTAACTGATAAAATTCATACATAAAAACATAGTATAAAAATGGTAGAGTCCTTATAAGGGGAGTAAGGTTGTTTATGATGGAGGTTTAAAGCAATATATTCAACTAGAGTGTAAAGTATAAGAAATCTCAAGTTGCTCTAATTGGTAAAAATATCTTATTGTGCTATTAATTCAAGTTTGCATAGTTACTAATAAACGTGGACGACATTCAGGCAAGCTATTAATTATTATAAATATCGAAATATTTAAAAGACGAATAAAAATTTTAACTTAATGTGAGGGCGCATAAAAACTTATAAATATAAATGTGAATAAAGTAAACTAAATTAATCAAAATAGATAGAATATAGGGTGAAAGTAGATATGGAGAGAAAAGAAATAAATGCGTAAACAATATAAAATGTTCACCTTTCAGCCCTTAAAAATTCATTGTTGAGCTAGACTAATAAAGATCAAAACTCTTCGATAAAATTTAATTTAAAAATTTCAGAAAGGCAGCGTTTTTATAGGGAGAAACCGGATGCAAAATTGATAACTTGGTAAGTAGCGGAGATATGGTATTTAACATAAATAAATAAACGTAAACATAGGAATGAAAGGCAATAAAAATATGCTAATAAAAGTGATGTGATTGGATATGGGTCAATTGAACAAGTTATATTAGAATTTATTAATAAAAATATTTAAATAGTTCAATATATGAATAGTTAAATATGAAGCCCTCAAACGGGAAGTGGGTATTCATATAGTTGTGAATGGCTAAAGAAAATCTAGAAATATTCGAATTTGGGGACATACCAAAGCGAAAACAAACAGAACTAAATAATTGTTATTCACAGTAAGTTAGGAAATAGCAACAGGTTTGGTTCATATAGTACAATTAATTTGATTTAGAGAAGAGCTTATGAAAAACTAGGAACAAACTACATTGGTGACAAATACAAAATACGAAACGTTGTATGCAAATATACATGTAAATAGATAAAAAAAAAAACTTTAAAAAATTTTATACACGAGATAGTCATGCGTTCAAAGGGAGAAAGCGGGATATACGAGCATTAGGAAAGTTATAATTTTGTTGACTAGGAGATAAGTAAAGGTACACTGTAACTATATTATGTATATGCATGTGGAGAAAGGACCAAATAAAAATCAATGGAAAACAAATAGTCAAGGGGGGGGGTAATTAATAATAAATTGAGCAAAGCAAATAAATAAAATAGGCATGTTTATTCCTGAAAGTATAGAAATGCGTGACAACTCACTTTTTTATTTCATGTTGCGTCGAACCTATATAAGATTTTTTCCACCCTGTGCCTTTACCGTACATTAGTATATTACACTTTCAAGCAAACGTGTATTCTTAAATAAGCAATTACTTTTAATCGTACAACCACAACTTTTATATATATTATCGATATTAGTAACGCTAGGTGGATGGACACTATAGTGAGTACTGGTATTATTATTGTATGATGCCTAATTACAGACGGGGTTTAAACTATTATTATTATTATTATTATTATTATTATTATTATTATTGATATTCCTATTAGATTTATTTCTATTCAAGTAGAATATGTCTAATTCCCTACTATTTATAGATGTAAATGATGTAAGGTCATGGGTTAAACTACATCCAATATTAAGAACTTTCTGTGTTGATAATTTCATGAAATCTATGGCTATTATTAAAAGGCTTATTAATAATTGAGAGAATTAATTTTATCAATTTACATTGTATTTCCATTGCATAAGGCAAAATCAACGATATTCTGTTATCAGATAATTCCTTATATCCATTAACATTTAGGGTATTATTACCAGCTATATATTTCTTAGATATATATTTATTTCTAATTAGAAATGATACGTTTCTAAATCTCACAGAGGGACTTACGCAATAATGATACGATAAAGTAGTTGTATACTGTCAAATAAACGTGATAGTCCCAATAAGGGAATCCTACTACTGCTATTTAGCCCTAGGAAGCTGTGTTGCTTCCTGTTGGCCTTGAAACTTTTCCTGTGTCCTTACAAGTACTGCTATCTGTTGGAGTTTTAGCACTTTAACTGCTATTTCCGAACTTCGGTATGTGGTGAAGCAACTGTTGCTGATCCCTTAATTATGTTTATAAATTTATAAGAACATTTAAATAAGTTCTTCACCGATAATGGTGTTTACATACCGAAGTGCTTCGTAAAAATTATTAATTATTAATTTAATAATATATTAATATTCCTTTACCTTTTTATTTGTAATAATTATTCACTCCCGGATAGTAAACCGCAGATTTTCTACGGGATCGCTTGTGAAGCACATGGTAATTCTTGAGGAGAGATAATGGACTGACAGCGTATGTAGGCGCGGAGGTGCTGGCAATATGCATAATTGCCTGCATCTTCAGACCCGCAAACTAGAATATCATACTGATGACGGAAATGGATGTTTTTACCATTCTAATCCAGAAACGCGTCTATGATTAACTAAGACTGCTTAGTTTCGTTGTTTTTTCTTCTTGTTTTGCCTTTGTGAGTTGCAAGTACTGCTATCTATTGGAGTTTTAGCACTTTAGCTGCTATTTCTGAGCGTCGGTATGTGGTGAAGCAACTGTTGCTGATCTCTTAATTATGTTTATAATTTTATATATATATA
>NC_068981.1:47268868-47271343 GCF_001194135.2 Octopus bimaculoides
ATATATATGTATATGTATCTATGTATATATGTACATATATGTGTATATGTATATATGCATGTATGTATGTATGTATGTATGTATTAGAAAAAAATAGATAGCAAAACAAAGGCTTTGAAGAGTTTTCAGGACATTTATAAGTAAAATGGTATAGATATACTTGTACAACTGTTTCTGTGATATTACGGATATCCCTTCATCAGAGACGATGTGAGATGTTTAAATAGAGGTAAATATATGAGTTCGAAATTAGGAATTATTATGGAAAATCAGGAGATAGTGAATATAGAGAGAAATACAAGAATGAAAGTAGAAATAAAATATAAAATATTCTAGTTGCAGTTCCATTACTTGAGTAAAGTGGTGAATAAAAGTGGAAGATAATTTTCCTGTACATGGTATGAAAGTTTAGTCATTTCATGTTTAGTCATTTCAAAGTGTGGTGCCGTGAATTCTGACTTACTCATTTGCTGGGGTTTGTGATTTGAATGGAAATGTGAGAATGTATTGGTAGTATCTGTGGATAGAGGGGTGAGAGAGATGTATATGATTAGAATGAGTAGATAGGTAAAAATGAAGAGATGAAGAGAAAATTAGAGGAAGAGAGAAAATAGGGAAAACGACAAAAATAATAAAACAAAATGAAAATAGATCGATATATAGGTAGATTGACAGAAAAACGGATAGACAGATAAACAAACAGACAGACAGACATACAGATAGATAGATAGATAGATAGATATATAGATAGATAGATAGATCGATAGATAGATAGATAGATAGATAGATAGATAGATAGATAGATGGATGGATAGATAGATAGATAGATATACTCATACATAGACGCACACACATGTATCATGCATAGAGTTATTCTTAGAATCATACTTTTTTCAAAAGTGATATGGTATGAAAGTCAACATTGCATTTGATAAATCTACATCGCGGAGATGTGTTAAATCATTCAAAAAGCTATGAAATTTACTGTCGGGATAAATTTTATTTCAGGAAAAGGTAGATTTTATGCAATATGTTTCATATAAAACACATAAAAATTCATAATATCATCTACATTTGAAGCTTTGAGAGCATTCAAAGATTAAAAACACATAATGTTATATTAAAATTATATTGCCCTGCTTCATTTTCTTCCATTAATATATAACGTCACAACACTGGCCAAGTACAGGAATGTGTCACCGAGTACAGCATAAATTGGAAGATTCTAGAAAAGTGAAGTGCAAATTAAGCTTAACTGAGAGAAGAGCGATTTTAAAGAGTACACATTACCGAAGTATTTACCTGAATAGCATAAGTGTAATTTGTAATCCTTGATAGCACATGAAAAGAAATACATCCTATCGTACCTGTGTACCCCATTATGGCAATAATTGCCATTCCTCCAACTTCAGCGATCCATCAATACCTGGGTGTTTGGCAAAGTGTTTGACCAGAGCAGACACTTTCGCACCTTCAAACAAATACACACACACACTGGCACGGGGTCTCGTACTCAATAGACTGTTTTCCTCCATATCCGTTATATGCCTCCGCACATATTGTACCTCTACACACACTTTATGATTATATTTGATTATATAAACGCTCCTCGAATTTAATCAATACGTTAAAGGAAAGAATTTCACTAACGGACACAGATGTGTATACCCACCCAACTGCAAAGGTTATATATGTAGTGTCACTACACACATTTCATTTCAGACACTACACACATTCCAGTTCCAAAAGAATATCAACCTTAAAGACACACATTTCCCACAAGATCTTTTCCACAAAATGCCTGCCGACTTGCGACAAAATTAACTCCAGTGAAGATGTTTTGATGCCAATGGCATAACACTTAACTCAATCCACCGGCAGGAATTGTTTCATTATCTTTTTGACAGCAACCACAAACTGGTTGTTTCTATTCACCTCCAACAATAGAGAGTGATAGCCATATTTAATTCCATAACGGTTGCCTCTGATAAGCGCAGGGTTATATAATCAGACTTACGCAACACTGCGTTGAACACGTGGCGCGAAACCGATTGGTACTGTGCTCATTGATTAATACACACAGAGACGTGCTTACACACACACGTACATACACGCAAACACACACACACACACACACACACACACACACGCATACGCATATATATATACGCACAAATACATGATCGAATATACATAGATTTTCACTAGGCTTTCGAAGTAAACCGCAATAAGTATGACATCACACTGGTAGGTAAATGTATTTGTTGCCTATTTATAGGATGAAAAATGCAGCGCACGTACACACACACATGCACACAAACATACACACTCACATATGTACGTATTTATACACACATATATTTATGTATATTGTTTATATATATGTTATATATACATATATATATAAATACATATAAATGAATATATATACATAATATATATATATACACACACATATATATATATATATATATA